>NC_029780.3:87024408-87025269 GCF_000817695.3 Arachis duranensis
GAGTCTTAGACTAGCATTGCACTGATTCCTGGAATTCTCATTAAGAATTTTGATACCTTTTTCCATTTAATTTTCGAAAAAACACAAAAAAAAAATTTACAAAATCATAAAATCCAAAAATATTTCTGGTTTGAGTCTAGTGTCTCATCATAAGTTTAGTGTCAATTGCATGCATTCATTCATGTATCTTAGTGATCTTCAAGATATTCTTGATAATTTTCGTGCTCTGATCTTTGAATTCAATTGACTTGAGTGTTTTGTGTGTCTCATATGCATTTTCATTTTGTTAGTGTCAGTAGTATACAAACTGCTAAGTTTGGTGTCTTGCATGCATTGTTATTTGATTCTTGTTGCATTTTGGTTTGTCCTTGTTATTAAAAATCCAAAAATATTTTTAATGTGTGTCTTTCCAAGTCAATAATACAGAGAATTGAAGATTCAGAACATACAGCAGAGGAATTGCACAGAAAAAGTTGGGCGTTCAAAACGCCCAGTGAAGAAGGACAGACTGGCGTTTAAACGCCAGCCAGGGTACCTGGTTGGGCGTTTAACGCCCAAAAGGGTAGCATTTTGGGCGTTATTTAACGCCAGGATGGCTAGAGGGGAAGATTTTGTTTTCAAATCAAATTTTTTCTAAGTTTTCAAAATCTTTTCAAAATCAAATCTTTTTCAAATCAATTTTCCAATCAAATCTTTTTCAAAATCAATTTCTTTCCAATTTTAAAGATACTTACTATCAATTAATGATTTGATTCAACATTTCAAGTATGTTACCTCTTCTGTTGAGAAAGGTTTAATGATTGAATCATATCTTTTCTTGTTAGTCAAGTTTATAATTTTCAAATCAAATCTTTTTAAAAT
>NC_029780.3:87027170-87027856 GCF_000817695.3 Arachis duranensis
GAAGAAAATCCAAAAGGAGAGTGCAAGGCCATCAACATGGCCGAATTCTGGGAGGAAGAGGAGGCAGTGAACGCCACTGAGGAAGACCTCACTGGACGTCCACTGGCCCCCAATGAGTTCCCCAATGAGGAACCTTGGGAATCTGAGGCTTAAACTGAGACCATAGAGATTCCATTGGACTTACTCCTGCCATTCATGAGCTCTGATGAGTATTCTTCCTCTGAAGAGGATGAGTATGTCACTGAAGAGCAAGTTGCTAAATACCTTGGAGCAATCATGAAGCTAAATGACAAGTTATTTGGAAATGAGACTTGGGAGGATGAATCCCCTTTGCTCACCAAAGAATTGAATGACTTGTCTAGGCAGAAACTGCCTCAAAAGAGGCAGGATCCTGGGAAGTTTTCTATACCTTGTACCATAGGCACCATGACCTTCAAGAAGGCCTTGTGTGACTTAGGGTCAAGTGTAAACCTCATGCCTCTCTCTGTAATGGAGAAGCTAGGGATCTTTGAGGTGCAAGCTGCAAAGATCTCACTAGAGATGGCAGACAACTCAAGAAAACAAGCCCTTGGACTTGTAGAGGATGTTCTGGTCAAAGTTGAAGACCATTACATCACTACTGATTTCATAGTCCTAGAGACTAGGAAGTGCATGGATGAATCCATCATCCTTGGCAGACCCTTCCT
>NC_029780.3:87028977-87031211 GCF_000817695.3 Arachis duranensis
GTTGTGGCCTTGAAGAAGGTGATCCCCGAGGTCCCTTTTTCACTCAAAAAGGGTGAATATCCGGAGATCCGACATGAGATCCGAAGAAGAGGTTGGGAAGTTCTTACCAACCCCATTCAACAAGTCGGAATCTTGATGGTTCAAGAGTTCTATGCCAATGCATGGATCACCAAGAACCATGACCAAAGTGTGAACCCGAATCCAAAGAATTATCTTACTATGGTTCGGGGGAAATACTTGGATTTTAGTCCGGAGAGTGTGAGGGTGGCGTTCAACTTGCCTATGATGCAAGGAGATGAACATCCTTACACTAGAAGGGTCAACTTTGATCAAAGGTTGGACCAAGTCCTCACAGTCATATGTGAAGAGGGCGCACAATGGAAGCAAGATTCAAGGGGAAAGCTGGTCCAATTGAGAAGGCATGACCTCAAGCCCGTGGCTAGAGGATGGTTAGAGTTCATACAACGCTCAATCATTCCCACTAGCAACCGATCCGAAGCTACCATAGTAGAAGACCAGATGAGTTTTGTCACCAGTGGTTGACAATAGAAGTATATAATAACACATATGCCTTCCATATCAACCCAATTCCAGGTCAAGCCCTATGGAAAAAGTCACCACATAACAAACCATAAGCACCTAAATTTAAAAAGAAACTAGGTCCATTTACGAAAAAAAGAAGAAAGGATGCAAATGAGGAGCCAAGTGGGGGTAAAAAGCAGAGGAAGAAGATGAAAAGAATCTATCAAAAAGGTCACTGTCATTATTATGGTGAATCGGGACACACGAAGAAAAACTACGGAAAGAGAGCTGCTGATGAGGTGGTTGTTGCTGCTGCTAAGGCTGCTGCTGCAACTAAGGCTGCTGCTGTCCAACCTCCAGCTACTAATGGTGGTGAAGCCACCCTTGTCCCAGAACCCCCCACCGAAATTCAACTTGAAGCTAGTCAACCACTATTGTCACAAACCGATGACTCTCAAGAGGTTCACAAAATTATATCACATTCAATCTTATTATGCGCATATTCTTCTCCACTTTTAGTAACTATTATACATATCTTCATTAATAGGTCTTGCCTCCTCCTATGAGGCCACCAAAACTGCCTCCCAAAAGGAAGTCATCCAGACAAGAAAAAGCAACTCCAGGAAGCAGCTTTCAAGCAGCAACCACCCCACCTGCTGCCACCCCACCAGCAAGCAGTCAACCCACAACTCTTCCTCCATCTCATCCTATGCAAGGTGCATCATAGGGGATCGTAACAAGACTTTTTAACTTCATGAAGTTTGTTCCGAATCCTGGATTCAAACCACCAAAAAACAAAAAAAGAAGACTAGGTTTATTATGTTTAGGAGAACATTATTTTGTTTCACTATTTTGATGAAGCAGTGTGCTTTCTGCATTTAGAACCCAAGTGTTGGAAATTTTTTTGTTCAAAATTTGTGTTCTCAACATGTTGAGAACTTCGGATATACTTGCAGAATATTGCTCTGGCTCTTCCTTTCCTATTTTGTATATGTTTACTGCATTAATATATGATTATGGATTATGACCTCATTGAACTTGAGCTGTGCCATATTTTCTTTTTGATGTTCTCTGATACGCCATTACGATTAAAAAAATTAGAGGATTCCATTAGTACTGCAGGAACAATTATTTACATATAACCTCTACTTTATTCAGATTCCAAATTACTTTTGGACAATCATGTCAAACAGTTTAATCTGCAGTAGTTTAAACCAAAATGACAAGAGCAATTACATGAACAAAACAACATATGCATATCACATGTCACTTAGTTTTTGGCTAAATACAATTGAGTCTGTGATGAGCGGATAATTTGTATACTTTTTGGCATTGTTTTTAGTATGTTTTTGGTATGATCTAGTTAGTTTTTAGTATATTTTTATTAGTTTTTAGTTAAAATTCACTTTTCTGGACTTTACTATGAGTTTGTGTGTTTTTCTGTGATTTCAGGTATTTTCTGGCTGAAATTGAGGGACCTGAGCAAAAATCTGATTCAGAGACTAAAAAGGACTGCAGATGCTGTTGGATTCTGACCTCCCTGCACTCGAAGTGGATTTTCTGGAGCTACAGAAGCCCAATTGGCGCGCTCTCAACGGCTTTGGAAAGTAGACATCCTGGGCTTTCAAGCAATATTTGATAGTCCATACTTTGCCCAAGATTTGATGGCCCAAACCGGCGTGGCAAATCAGCCTCAGAATTTCCAGCGTTTA
>NC_029780.3:87031988-87052680 GCF_000817695.3 Arachis duranensis
GTGAAACCCTTGCTTAAGCTTGCCATGGAAAGGAGTAAGAAGGATTGGATGAAGACAGTAGGAAAGCAGAGAGACGGAAGGGAAGGCATCTTCATGCGCTTATCTGAAGTTCCTACCAATGAATTACATAAGTATCTCTATCTTTACCTTTGTGTTATTTTCGTTCATCACCATTACCATTTGAGTTTGCCTGACTAAGATTTACAAGATGACCATAGCTTGCTTCAATACTAACAATCTCCGTGGGATCGACCCTTACTCGCGTAAGGTTTATTACTTGGACGACCCAGTGCACTTGCTAGTTAGTTGTGCGAAGTTGTGTAATGCCATGGTATTGAGCCACCAAGTTTTTGGGGTTCATGACCGGGGATTATGAGAGTTGTGAAAAAGTATTGTTCACAATTTCGCGCACCAGTCTGCTGCCTATCCAACCTTAAGACAAGCACAACAACTGTAACCAGCAGCAGCAGCATACATGTAAACAAGAAAATCCCCCCATTTTTAGAACTCTAACTTCAGACTCTAGTCTTCCAAGTTTCCAAGCAATCTTCATCTTCCATTCTTCGTTGTCGTTTAAAGAGCTTATTCTACCATCACATGTCACCGCATCTTCTTCCAGAATTTTGTCCACCCAAATAAATAACCCACACCACCTCTTACCTGCAGTCTAAACCCAAAAAAGTGAATAAACCAACTTTACCTCCAGATTTACAACAAAGAACAACATCAAACACTTACATTGTAGTTTGGGCAACCCACAAACGGTCTCCCTGGATTAGAATCCGTTGCTGACCATCGCAGCACTGGTCTCGACCTGCATGTACACCATTCTGGGAGACGCGCATCTTTGTTTCTATTCATTTTCCTCATGATGCTTCCAAATGATCTTCGGTTGTTGGAGCTCCCAACTGCGTTGCTTGCGCTAGCCATAACGTCTGCTGTTCGAAGATGAAGACAACACTGAAGACTCACCTCTGGTGCGATGGAGATGAACGGATAGTAGACAAGAACAGCATGTGTGATGGAGAAGAAATGAGAACAGAGTCAAATTGGGGGTTAGGGTTTTTAAACTAAAATTAGGGACTAAATTGACTCCAAAGCGTTTACTTGGCCACGTCAGCTAGGCGTTGGCTGCTAATGTGTCACCAACGACGCCAGGTCAGCTTTCCGGTTGCGCCAACTGGACAAAATTCACCGGAAGGACCACTATGAGTACCGGAGATCAACTTCAGGGATGATCTAGACAATTTTTTAAGTTCAGGGATTACTTTAATCCTCGAGGACAACTTCAGGGACCACTTTGATGCTTACCTCCTAATTTAACTTACAATTTATCTTTCAGGAACTAATTTGATCAAAAAAATCATTCGGAGACGAAAATGAAAATCACGTGAGGAATGAAGTTAACCATTAAGCCGTCATTTGAACTATAACTCATTCATCAGTGTTGTCTCCAACATTCCACTCACACAACCAATACTATCTTGGTTGCAAAGTTCACTATCTCACTCAAATCCCTGATCTTCTGCGATTGCTGTCCTTTTCTTGTCACCATTGCTTTTCTCGAATCTCACTACACAAACTTTCATCCCCTCTCACTCAAGACCATTTCCCTTTTTCATTCTCTGATTCCTGCAATTTGAGACCATTACACTTGCCAAACTCTAACCTATGGTTCAACCCTTCCTCCGCATCATACAAATTCACACCCTACAAGATCGACCTCGATCTCCTAATCTCACATCTTCTTTAGATAATGAAGTCCGCCAAGTCAGCCTCAACATCACGATTATGATGACAATGAGCGTAAGTGCGCTGTACAACAAGGAGGTGGTGCCGCTTCACGTCCTGCAACAACTAAACCTTGTGCAGTATGGTTGTAATCTAGTGACGATAATAGAATTCTCATTGTTTGATATGGATAAAATTATGGGAGGTGGAGAGTACTTGTGGAAAAGATTTATGTGTTGTTTCTTTAAAAAATTGTGTTACAAGAAAGTGAAATGCGCCTGTTCATACCCTAGGTCGAGCTGTCCGACCCAGAATATCCTACAGACAAAGCGACCGACCTCTTCAGGTCAGGACAACCCGATCTCTTCTCAAAGAGCTCGGCCAAGTCACAGGAAAGCCCAAACAAAGGGCCCAAATAGAGGAACACATCCCAAATCCAAGGGCAGCCCAAGCTCGTAGAGATAAAAGCGGTTCCCTTGAAGATAAGAGGACCCCAGTCAAAGATAAGATAAAGATAAGATAAGATAACTAACTTATCTCATCTAAAGAGGTCACTCTACACCATTATAAATACACTGGAGCACCCAGGTATAACTCATACTCTGATTCTACTCAATACCTGCTTAATACCCTTGTTAACTTAAGCATCAGAGTCCTTTGCAGGTACCCCCCACCCTCCAAGAACGAAGGATCAGCACCACCATCGTGTCCAACAAGTCAGACACAGCGGCTCCAGCCACCGTCAACAGGTCAGATACAACAGCTCCGACCAAGTACCGAAGATCTCATCCGAGATCGACCTACAGTTTCAGGTAACCCTCGGAACATTGGCATCGTTACCGGGGAACCTGGAAGTCATCCCCGCACCATGGCTGGCGACCATGACAACAACCACGACTCAGATCTAGAGAATAGAACGCCGCACAAAAACGCGGATACTACACCAAAAGATACTCCCCAAATCAGCAAAAAGAACCCCCCAATCGAGGGAGCCCGGGATACGTTTCAAGATCGGTTAAAACAACTTGAGGAAGAAGCTCTACGCCAATGAGAGGCTGAGAAGGATCTGCAAAGAGAAATAAGGCGACGGTGGGAATTGGAGAACAAACTCCTAAAACTTGAAGCCGATGTCAAGACTAAAGTCGGCCAATCCACTCCCAAAGATAGCACCCGCAAGGAGCAAGATCCATTCACCAAGGAGATCATGAAGACAAGAATCCCAAAAGACTTTAAACTCCCAGACATGACCTTGTACGAAGGCACCATGGATCCCAGCTATTATCTTAGCAACTTCAGGAGCAGAATGTATCTCACAGACGCCTCAGATGTAGTTCATTGCAAAGCCTTTCCAACTACTTTAACAAAAACAACAATTAGATGGTTCGACAACCTCCCTTCTAGATCCATCTCGAGTTTCGATGACATGGCCAAGAAGTTCCTGGCCATATTCTCCATCCAAAAGGACAAAGCTAAACATGCACCGAGCTTACTGGGAATCAGACAAGGAGAAAGGGAAACCCTGCGCAACTACATGGAGAGATTCAACAAGATATGCCTGGATATACAAAACCCACCAACAGAAGCCGCTATCATGGGCCTCATTAATGGCCTACGAGAAGGGCCTTTTAGTCAATCTATATCAAAGAAGTACCCCACGTCTCCGAACGAGGTGCAAGAACGAGCGAAAAAAGTACATCAACATGGAAGAAAACTCCCGATTAGGAGAGACCTCAAAGGTCGGGTTCACCTCTCAGGATAAAGACAAAAATTCCAGAAAGAAAGAAGATCACCATGGAGAGAAAATAAAAAAAATACCACAATTACACCCCTCTTCGGGTGTCTCTTGTGGATGTCTACAGAGAGGTATGCAACACAGAGAAAATACCACCAGCTCGACCACTCAAAGGCAAAAAAAGGAGAAAATCGGGCTGAATATTGTGAATACCATCGGATCCGCGGGCACTCCACCAATGAGTGTTTTGACTTAAAAAACGTCATAGAAAAGCTCGTACGAGAAGAAAGGCTAGACTGATACCTGGCCACCCGTGATGATGAACAAACGAAAAGAAGAAGAGCAGAAGACGTTGGACCAACTGCGCGATCATCCCGGACGCCAGAGAGGCATGTCCACATGATACACGGCGGACTCGCCGGGGGAGAAATCTCCAAATCCTCCCGAAGAAGACATCTCAAAGACGTATACCATGTCACAAAAAAGAAGGAAGCACCCGACATCCCGGCGATCACTTTCACCAAGGAAGACGCATCCGGCGTCCCGTCAGGGCATGACGATCCCATGGTAATTACTATTATACTGTCAAACGCAAATCTTCACCGCACGTTGATAGACTAGGGGAGCTCTGCCGATATCTTATTCAAAACCGCTTTCAATAAACTCGGCTTGGAAGAAAAAGAACTCAGAGCATATCGCGACAGCCTGTTCGGGTTAGAAGACACCCCGGTTTAACCAATGGGATACATCCCGCTCCACACAACTTTTGGAAAGGGAAGTCAGTCAAGAACACTCAAAATATATTACATCGTCATTGACGTAAGCTCAGCCTACAATACCCTAATAGGTCGGGCAATGTTAAATCAACTCGACGCAATAGTCTCGACTCCGCATCTATGCATGATGTTCCCAACCGCAGAAGGAATAGCCACAGTAAAGGCAGATCAGAAGATGGCACGCCGCTGTTACAACGAAAGTCTAAACCTCAGAGCCAGAGGAGAAAAATTCCACACAATCGAGCTCGGTGGAGTTCGGAGACGGGAGGAGCTCCGCCCACAACCTGAAGGAGAAATAGAGAAAATTCAGATCGAAAACACCCCGGACCAAACAACCAACATTGGCACACTCCTAAAAAGGGACATAAAAAATCACTCATATAGTTCCTACGTGACAATGCCGACCTCTTTGCGTGGAAGGCCGCAGACATGCCAAGCATAGACCCCAAACTAATGTGCCACAAGCTGGCAGTCTACCCAGGATCTCGGCCGGTACAGCAAAGGCGCAGAAAGCTAGGACCAGAACGCTCTCAAGCAGTGGAAGAACAGGTACGAGCTCTACTGGAGGCAGGCTTCATAAGAGAAGTCAAATACCTGCTATGGCTTGCTAATGTCGTTTTGGTAAAAAAGTCAAATGGGAAGTGGAGAATGTGCAGCGACTATACTGACCTCAACAAAGCTTGCCCGAAAGATCCTTATCCGCTCCCAAACATCGACGCACTGGTAGATGCCGCCTCCAGATACAAATACCTCTCCTTTATAGACGCGTCCTCGGGATATAACCAAATCCCAATGTACCCACCTAACCAAGAAAAAACCTCTTTCTTAAACCCAAAAAGCAAATTACTGCTACATTGTTATGCCCTTCGTTCTCAAAAGTGCGGGAGCCACTTACCAAATATTAATGAACAAAGTTTTTTCGGATCACGGAAAGATTATGGAGGTCTACGTATACGATATGCTAGTGAAGACGCAAAACAAAGAGATGTTATTATCCGACCTGACACAAGTATTCAACACCTTAAGACGACACGGCATGCAACTCAATCTCACAAAATGCACCTTTGCAGTAGAAGCTGGTAAATTCTTGGGTTTTATGATCACACAGAGAGGAATCGAGGCAAACCCGGACAAGTGCAGGGCCGTACTCGACATGAAAAGCCCGACTTGTATCAAAGAGGTACAACAACTCAACGGGCGGTTGGCAGTCTTGTCCAGATTCCTGGCGGGATCTGCAATAAGATCTCTCCCCTTCTACGTCACTCTAAGGAAGGGAAAGGAATTTGAATGGACAGTTGAATGCGAGCAAGCCTTCCAAGACTTCAAAAATTTTCTGGGACAGCCACCTATATTAAGTCGGCCACGGGAAGGAGAACCACTCATCTTGTACCTCGCAGTGGGAAATCGAGCAATAGACTCAGCACTGGTCCGAGAAGACAATAGTGGGCAACAACCCATATACTTTATCAGCAAAGCGTTATAAGGGTCCGAGCAGAACTACCAGAAAATAGAAAAGTTCGCTTACACTCTCATAATAACATATCAACGACTTCGCCCATATTTCCAGTCTCACACCATTAAAATTCGGACCAACCAGCCCATAAAAAAAATCTTACAGAAAACAGACTTGGCAGGCAGAATCTTGCAAGGGGCAGTCGAGTTGTCCGAATTCGACCTTCAATACGAAGCTCACACTGCCATCAAATCTCAATATCTGGCCGACTTCATTGCAGAATTTATGGACACACTGGAAACCCCCACAGAATGGAATCTATACGTGGATGGCTCCTCAAATAAAACGGGAAGTGGCGCAGGCGTAATAATTCAAAGTGACCAGGGGACCCAGATCAAACTCTCCCTCAAATTTGGGTTCCCTGCCTCAAACAATCAAGCGGAATATGAGGCACTACTAGTTGGTTTGAAGCTGGCTAGGGAGGTTGGAGCTCAGAAACTTATCATCTTCAGTGACTCACAGGTAGTCACTTCACAAATAACAAGCAGCTACCAAGCCAAAGATCCCACTATGAAAAAGTACCTGGACAAAACCAGGGAACAGCTCGGACAACTCGGAGAGTATGAGATTCGACACATACCCCGAGAACAGAATGCCCAGGCCGATACACTCTCAAAACTAGCCAGCACCAAACCAGGAGGCAATAATAGAAGCCTTATCCAAGAAATTCTATGGAAGCCATCAATCTCAGAAGAAAAAAAGGTCCTAGCCATAACAGGTCGCGATCAGGGATGGATGACCCGCATAATTAATTACCTCACAACAGAGGCCCTCCCTACAGATGAGAAAGAGGCAAAGCGGTTAAAACGGGAAGCACAATACTATACCATCATAAATAATACTTTATACAAAAGAGGGATTTCAACACCGTTGCTAAAATGCGTGCCGACTTCTAACACTAAGAATATCCTAGAAGAAGTACACAGGGGCATTTGTGGCAATCACCTCGGAGCGTAAGCACTCACCATAAAAGTACTATGGGCAGGATTCTATTAGCCAACCCAACAAAAAAAAGCCACAGAATTCGTAAGGACATGTTCGCCATGTCAAAAGTATGCCAACTTCCACATCGCTCCGCCAGAGGAACTCATCAGCGTAACCTCACCTTGGCCATTCACAAAATAGGGACTCGAACTCCTCGGACCTTTTCCTCAAGGATCAGGACAAGTCAAATTCCTCATAGTAGGAATAGACTACTTCACAAAATGGATCGAGGCAGAACCCCTAGCCAATGCCACAGTTCAAAGAAGTCAAAAATTCCTGTATAGAAACATCGTCACAAGGTTCAGAGTTTCATACTCCATCACTACAGACAATGGTACCCAGTTCACAGACGCAGGCTTCAGAAAACTAGCGGCCGAGCTGAATATAAAACAATAATTCACCTCTGTTGAGCACCCCCAAGCCAATGGGCAAGCCGAAGCTGCTAACAAAGTTATATTAGCAGGGATAAAATGGAGATTACAGGATGCAAAGGGAGCCTGGGCTGAGGAGCTCCCACAAGTCCTATGGGCGTACCGAACGACTCCACATTCCACGACAAAGGAGTCACCCTTCCGATTAGCTTATGGAATGGAGGCAATGATTCCAGTGGAGGTTGAAGAAGGATCACCCAGAGTAATCCATTTCAACGAAAAAGTAAATTCCCAACTTCAAAGGGAAGAGCTCGACTTACTTCCAGAAATCTGAGAAAAAGCTCGGATAAGGGAAGAGGGGCTGAAAATACGAATGGCCTCCAGATACAATCGAAAAGTAGTACAGCGGGCCTTTGTTGAAAATGACCTTATCCTAATCCAAAACGATATAGGAACAACTCGACCTGGAGAAGGAATGCTGGCAGCAAACTGGAAAGGACCCTTCCGAGTCATAGAAGTATTAGAAAGGGCTACTACAAACTTTCCGAACTCGACGGGCGAGAGCTTCCTAGATCATGGCACGCCTGCAACCTAAGAAGGTACTATAGCTAGGGATGATAAAAGATCTTGGACAAGGCGCACTCTTTTTCCTGAAAAAGGTTTTTTAACGAGGCGCCCCTCCAAGACCTACAAATCACCCGACTTAGGAAATTAACTCCTCATGTATATTTGCATTTTCTTTTAATAAAATTTCTTCAGATTCTCTACAAACGCTCAAGTCGTATTATTCTGAAAACATTTATTGCCCGATTATAAAGCTACAGATTGACAAAAAGTGAAAATCGAATTCACTGCAATCACGATAAAAACGAGGGCTAAAAACCCAAAATCTACAAAATCGGCAAAGATGAAAATAGAATAATGCAAGAAGTTATAGAAAGTGATCCATAGAAAGGACCTGACAAGGACCTAATAAAATGGATTGCTATAAAATAACTTAAAAAACTGGTTGGCACAAAAGTCGGACCAGCCACAACAGCCCAAGTTATAAGTAAAGCCCTAGAAAGAGGTCTGGCCAACACTATAAAAGAGGATTACTATAACTTCAAGGAGCCCGATATGATGAAGTCGGACTCCTACAAAAAGTTACAAAAGATAATCCCTGAAAGAGACCTAAACAAGGTCCAAGAAAGAGGATTATCAAGTAACTCGACAGGGCCCAACTTGACAAAGTTGGCCCAGAAAGATAAGTTACAAAAGATAATCCCTGAAAGAGACCTAAACAAGGTCCAAGAAAGAGGATTATCAAGTAACTCGACAGGGCCCGACGTGACAAAGTCGGCCCAGAAAGATAAGTTACAAAAGATAATCCCTAAAAGAGACATAAACAAGGTCCAAGAAAGAGGATTATCAAGTAACTCGACAGGGCCCGACGTGACAAAGTCGGCCCAGAAAGATAAGTTACAAAAGATAATCCCTGAAAGAGACCTAAATAAGGTCCAAGAAAGAGGATTATCAAGTAACTCGACAGGATCCGACGTGACGAAGTCGGCCCCAAGATGTAAAGCTACAAAAGGTAATCCTTAAAAGAGACCTGAACAAGGTCCAAGAAAGAGGATCACCAAGCAAACTTGACAAAGCCCGACATGACGAAGTCGGTCCAAGATACAAAGCTACAAAGGTAATCCCTGAAAGAGACCTGAACAAAGTCCAAAAAAGAGGATTACCAAGTAATTTGACAGGAACCGACACGATAAAGCTACCCTTGGAAGAGACCTTAAGTAAAGTCCAAAAAGGAGGGCTATAAACAAACAAAAACCAAGTTCGGCAATATCAGCATTACGATAAACAACAATTTAGGATTGATGAGAGCAGCGTCAGGCCAAAGGATCAAGTTAATCATGTCAGATAAAAACCTACGAAGGTGCCAAGACAAGTGCAAAGCAGACAGGATATTAAAACTACTAAATTATGATAATAGAGAGCTTCAGAGGCCACCCAAATCTTCCCAGAAAGCTCGAAAGTCACTTTGTTTTTCAAAACAAAGTTGCTAAACAAGCAACAGAAAGTATCAACAGTCAACATTTACAAAATAAAAGAGTTCAAAGCCCACAAATCGGGCTATACACAAATTCATCAAAGATAATCAAAGAGAGTCCAAAGGTTTCTCAGTAGTAGCATCCCGGGGTGAAGGAGGACGAGTCTGAAGAGGCACTGCATCTACCGTCCCATCATCCCGGTTCAGGATTTGGACATCAGGATCGGACTCAGGCTGAACGACTTCAGCAGCTTCAGAAGAAGAGGGCGGCACAACGGAGACTTTAGTAGAAGGAACAGGAGGAGGCTCAACATTATCATCATCAGGGTCCTCGGGAATGATTTTGCCATCCTTCACAACATTATCCAAGCTAAACAAGGTAAGGTCAGCCTCCAGGGCAATAACCCAAACCTGTTCCTTCAGGTTCTCATAGGCAGCGGTTACGCTGACCACAAGATGACCATGGAGCTCGGAATATTGATGCCAGGGCATCTTGGCTAGTTTTACTAGCCATTTTTTGTATGCTTTAGGTTGGTTTCATGCATTTTCTTAGGAAATAAGCAAGTATTTGGTTGAAAATGCAATCATACCATGATTCAAGCAAACATTGTGAATTTTAAATGATTTCATGAGAATTATGCATAAATTGAATGATAAATTGGATGATGCATAATCCCATGATTAAGAGCAAGACTTTGATGCACTTTGTTTGATTGATTTCAGGCCAAAAGAAGAAGAGAAGAGCCACGTTAGTGGCTACGTTAGTTACACTAACGTGGGCACTAACGTGGAAGGAAGGAAAGCCCCAACGTTAGTGAGAAAAGTTAGTGGCATTAACTTTGAAGAAAGGGGTATAAGCCAACGTTAGTGGAAAACGTGAAAGCCACTAACGTTTTCGAAGCAAAGAAGACCCACGTTAACAGCCACGTTAACTACATTAACGTGGTAGTTAACGTGGAAGGAAAGGAAGATGCCAACGTTAGTGGAAAAGGTGAATGCCACTAACGTTTTCGAAGCAAAAAGACCCACGTTAACAGCCACGTTAACTTAGTTAACGTGGTAGTTAACGTGGAAAGAAAGGGAGATGCCAATGTTAGTGGAAAAGGTGAGTGCCACTAACGTTGGCGAGGCAAAAAAAGACCCACGTTAACTTCTACGTTAACGTTAACGTGGAAGTTAACGTAGGCAAAAGTCCCACCTGGCAGCTTGACCATGCCTTCTTCAAACACGCATAACTTGAGCCACAAAGCTTCAAATGAGGTGATTCAAGCGGCACTAGAAAGTAGGATTCCAGAGCTTTCCAAGCATATATGGCACTACATGATTGATACTAAATTTGAGGGATAAAACCTGCCCCGAAAGTGCAAAGATGAACATGGTATCAACCTGTAGTAAGGCCAACTGACCTCTTCACCTTCCAAGAAGTATAACTCAAGCTGTAGAGCTCCAAGTGATGTGCTTTCAGAAGCGTTGGAAAGTAGACATCCAGAGCTTTCCAACAATGTATAATAGTATGGGGTGGACATTAAGTTTGAGCCCCTGATTGCTAGCGTTATTGTGACTCACGTTTTCCATTAATGCTAGTCGCTAGCGTTAACGTGACTCACGTTTTCCATTAACGCTAGCGACTATGCTAGCGACCATGTCCAGTTCAAAGGAGCATAACTTGAGTTACAGAGATCCAATTGAGGTGATTCCAATTGCGTTAGAAATCTGACATTCAGAGCTTTCCAAAGATATATAATAGTCTATAGTGGGCATGAAATTGGAGCACAAACAAGAGGCATCTTTTAAGTCCCAAAAACACCAAAGCAATAAAGCCAAGTCACCCTGGACCTCAATTTGATTCACTTCTCTTGGACCACCCAACCTCAAGGAAGCAAGCCCACAAGTGTCAACCAATCAAGGCCACAAGAAGCATCTACAATAGGAATTTTCATTTAATTGTAATTTACTTTTAATTTCATTTTGTAATTTAGGAGAGCCTATTTAAAGGCTTTAGTTTTTACTTTGAAAGGGGGATTGGACGTAAGGAAACACAGAAATTGGGGATTGGAAGAGGGGTCTTCGGACTCCCTCCCCTCACTCACTTTTCCTTCTCTTCTTTTCTTTGTACTTTTCATTTATGAATTTGGAAGTTTCAGCTTTTCTCTTGATCTTACTAGAAAGCTTTCAATCTTAATTCAATTGGTTAGTTGTCTTGGAAAAGAAACTCTCCATAATTGGATCTCTTCGGAACCTTGGAAGAGGAATGAAGAGATCATGCTAGAAATGCTTTCTCATACTGGACCAAGTTGGGTTGGGATGGATATGTGACTATAATCCCTCTAATACTTGATTTGGGAAATGCATGTGGTATAATCAATGACCATACTTCATCTATTCTCATGAGCAATTGACCAAGGAATTGGCTATTGATCAAGATTTGAGAGATTGGGTTACCAAGGAATTGGAATCCAATCACTTAAGATTGTCAAGGAGATCAATAAATGCATTGATTGAGGAAGAGATGAGAATGAACTTGATCTGGAGAATTGCAACATCTCTTGATCCCAATGTTCATTTTATTTTTAGTTCTTACATTTACTTTTCTTGCCATTTTACTCTTCTACACTTTATAGCTTTTCTTACTTTTATGCCATTTACATTTCCTTGTTACTTATCACTCCAATATGATTTGTCTAACTAGGATAATCAATTAATCATTGTTTGCTTAATCCGTTAATCTCTGTGGGATTCGACCTCACTCTATTGTGAGTTTTACTTGACGACAATTCGGTATACTTGCCGAAGGAAAATTTGTTGAGAGACAAGTTTCCATGCATCAAATATTCAACCCAGACCGACTCTAGCTCATCCCGAAGACGTATCACTTCTCGGTAGGACGCGACATAGCTTTCTTTGTGCTTCAAAGCCACATCCTCAGCCAATCACACAGAAGCCGCCAGGGCAAGAAAGCTGGCCTTCTCCGCTTCCAGCTCCTTCTTCAGTTTAGTCACCTCCGCTTCAAACTCCTCCTTGAGACCCTTCATCCGATCAAATTCTCGCTTAGCTTCCTCCATAAAGGCTTTGGTAGTATGCAAAGGTAGATTTTGAGCAGTGCGATACAAAACAGCTCCCGTATGGGCCATCTTGACACTACTCTGAGTTATAAAATCCAAGTGATGAAGGAGAGATACATCATTCATTGAAAGAGACCATAAGGTGTGATCTGCTGGTCCACAAAACCAATAGGATCAAAATCTGGGGCATCTAGATTGAAAGGTTCAACAGTTTGAGGTCTTTTTGGAGGAGGGGCAGCCGAAGAAGAAACCACAGCAGCAGTAGAAGACTGAGGGGGATCCACTAAACGGACCCGAGGTGTAGGGATCATTCTCCTCGGGCTAAGAGAGCTCGGCACAGATGGCTTCAAAGGAGCTTGGGAAGTTCCTCCCCCATCAGCCCAGGCCGAGATGTTTTGAGCCGCAAAAACTTTTCTCACCTTCTTGAAGGCCTTCATTGTATCATTATTTTTGGCCATCTCTGCAAAAAGAAAAACAACAAATCACGCCAGGAAAAAAGTAGGAGAAAAACAAGATAAATAAAGATATATCACGGCAGTACCCAAAGCAGTTCGAATAAGGGATGGATCTCCCAATGACTTTTTAGTATCCAAGTGAGGAAGTTCTCCCCAAATATCCTCCAAAACACTCACAAAGGATTGCTCGACCTCGCTCAACATCTGCCAAGTATATCGGGATACCACTACGTTCCTCTGCCACTCTAAGGGAAAGCAGGGCTCATTATTTTCATCCAGAAAGAAAGGTCGGGCTCCTTCAACAGCCCGGACCTTAAAGAAGTAATTCTTAAAATCCCGGAAAGATTCGTCATACATGGAAAAAACCTTGTGCCCCTGGGCAGACCTAAAAGAAATCCAAGAAGCTTTCTTCTTGGTAGTCCCAGGTTTGGTCAACACAAAAAAATACAGAAAAAGAGTTTGAGAAGGTGTAACACCAAATTCTTGACAAACAAGCTGAAAAATCTTGATGAAGCCCCACGAATTCGGATGGAGCTGTGACGGGGCTACATTACAAGACCATAATAGGTCAGTTTCAAAAGAAGTAAAAGGAAATGTGATGTTCATTTGGCTAAAAAAGAAGTCATAAGTATAGAAGAAAGGACGCTCCCCCTGGATCAGGACTGGGAAGCAAACTCTATCGCCAGAATCAGGTGCTACCAACTCATAATTGCCCTCCTGATCCACACTGCTACAGACATGATGATGCTTTCTAAGCGTCGCATAAAATTCTGAATCAACTAAAGAAACACACAGCAAGACAAGAGAGTCCAGCCAATCGGACATCCCTTCCGGAACCTCAGAAGACGCCTCGATAATGTTTTTTCGGGAAGACATGGCCAACTAATCCTACAAAGCAAGAAAAAGATTGGGTTACTAAAAAGGTAAAGACATCCCAAACGAAATCAAAACAACTTGGACAGCACATTCCAGTGCGGTACAGCAAATAAAAAGGAAAATCCCAGGACACAACCCAAGGTCCAGAGGCATCCTTTGGAGGCAATCAGGGAATAAAGATTCAGGAAAATCTATAAGACTAATGTCTCAACAGAAACCCTTTCCAAGAAAAACAAATGCGAAGAAGATCAAACGAGTTGCCAAAAGAAAAGGCTATAACAGTTCAAGAATCAGCAGAAGCATACAAAGCCTTAAAAAGCCAAACCAAGAAAATACACTCAGAAGCATATATAAGGTCAAAAGGGAAAAAGCATGCATCACAGTAACAAACCAGGCGCGACAAAAATTCAAGCTTTCCAACACGCACTCAGTCAAAATCAAAAGCTTCAAAATCAAAACACAACACAGCAGAAGTAAACGGCGAAGGGAAAGCAAAACCAACTTGAGAAAGGAGAAGAATACGCAAGAGGGTTGAAGACGAGGAGTTAGAGATCGCCGTCAAAAGCACTTACAATCGCCGAACAAACGTTGCAAGAAGAAACACCAAGAAATGTTAGTTTTCAAAAGAAAACAGAAGGAGAGGAGAAAAGGGAAGTCACAGCAAAAGCAGGTGAGGAGAAAAAACGTTTCCTGAGAGTAAAATTTAAAATAAAAGCCAAGAGAAACGGAGCATCAAAACCAATTAATGGGCATTAAAAACTCTCGCACGTTCCCAAGGCCAGGACGCTAATCCAAAAGCGCGCGTTTTCAAAAGGAAGCAAAACGTTCTGCATTCAAAAAAGGAGAACTCTACAAAAAGAAATCGATAAAATGCTCGAGTTCGCCTTCACCAAAGAAGGATCGAAGTCCTAAAACTAAAGACTCAACCTCAAAAAGGAAGACCAAGCTCGAGCAGGGGCACTGTTCATACTTTGGGTCGAGCTGTTCGACCCAGAATGTCCTACAGACAAAGCAACCGACCTCTTCAGGTTAGGACAACCCGACCTCTTCTCAAAGAGCTCGGCCAAGTCACAGGAAAGCCCAAACAAAGGGGCCAAATAGAGGAACACGTCCCAAATCCAGGGGCAGCCCAAGCCCGTAGAGATAAAGGCGGTTCCCTTGAAGATAAGAGGATCCCAGTCAAAGATAAGATAAAGATAAGATAAGATAACTAACTTATCTCATCTAAAGAGGTCACTCTACACCATTATAAATACACTGGAGCACCCAGGTATAACTCATACTCTGATTCTACTCAATACCTGCTTAATACCCTTGCTAACTTAAGCATCGGAGTCCCTTGCAGGTACACCCCACCCTCCGGGAACGAAGGATCAGCACCACCACCGTGTCCAACAAGTCGGACATAGCGGCTCCAGCCACCGTCAACAGGTCAGATACAACAGCTCCGACCAAGTATCAAAGATCTCATCCAAGATCAACCTACAGTTTCAGGTAACCCTCGAAACAGCGCCATTGGAAATAAAATTGATGTTGTTCCATAAGCCTACTTCAAGATGATAAATTTAAAACTTATTGTTTACTTCTTGATTTTCTATTTTGAATCAATTTTAAAATTTTTTGAATAGCACTACTGAATATAATAACGATAATAAAAAATAGAAAATGTTACAGAACAAAGATGACAAAGAAAAAACAAAATGAAAGGATATTTACAGAATTATATTATTGGAGTTAACATTTTATTAGTTTTATCCGATAAAGATAGACTTTGATAATTATCAAATACATTTAAATTTTTTTGATCAATTTTATTAATAATCGAAATTTTCATGATAAAAAATAATTATTTTATCTCAATAAAAATAACATGTTGAGTTCTTTTCAATTCATTTAAAAGTGCTCTTCTATCTGTTATTAAATTTTTGTTGAGTATTAAAAAGATACAAAGGTGTTGATTTATCTTATGTGATTTTAGTTATTAGCATCTTTTTAGTAGCATTACCCTAAGTTTTTGGTTCAATTAGGGGTATCTCTATTTATGTTAATAATTAATAATGGCAACTTTACTCAACAAATTGTAGAAAATTTAATCTTGAATTTGATAATTTAATAACGGTGATTGTTACAACATTCAGATACTGGTAATTATTAATTAGTTTATTACTATATTGATATGGATGCATTAATTAATAAAATATATAATATTAATGATGATTGAGGCAAATGGAGCGTTATTTTACACTTGTAAAATCTAAAATGACTATGCATTAGGTGGTGTCTATTTGAAATTCTACTCACATACATATATTGATTTTTGTTCGTTAATGTTCTATAAATTGCAATCCATGATATTACGAGAAAAGTTTGTATCATATTATCATCACATTTTGTTTTCTTAAAAAACGGGAACTAAGTATTTCATTTCAAAAAAATGTTAGAGAGCATCATAATTAATTATTTTTTTATTATTTAGTCATTAATATTTAAAAATATAAACTAAAATATGTTATTTAAATATTAGATTAAAAAATAAAACTAAAATAATTAAGTTAATAACTAAGTAATAATAAAAAATAATAATTTTGATAGTCTTTTTAGTAATTTTTTTAATTTCTCATAGTATACGTGGCATTAGGTTTTTTATTCATTGGGGCGTTTTGTTTTAACTTTTAAGGAAAAATTATTCAACAGTAAAAAAATTTATATATTCAAGAAATATGATCAGAGAAAGCACATTTTTTCTAATACGATATCATCATTTTTAACTTGGTTCCTCATTATGGCTTGGTAGCTTAGTTTCCCACGAAAAATGGAATATATTTGTTAAATTAGCAATTTATTGTTCTATATTATTATGGACACGAGTGTTAAAAGTTAAAACAGGCCGACTATGTAGAATGAATCCACCAAATTTGCCAAAAAGATTTGGGTTAGAAATTTGAATTTGTCAAATTAAAAAAAAAAAAAAAGTAAAGTATTGTTTTTGTCTTTAATGTTTGGGATAAGTTTTAAAATTAATCCTAACATTTGAATTATTCTATTTAAGTCTGTAATGTTTTAAAATTGACTTAATGTTGTTTTGTCGTTAGGAATCTCTTAAGGGAATTGACGATGGGACAAAATTGAGACGATTTTAAAACATTAAGGACTTAAATAGGACGAACACGTTGGGGGACAAAAACGAGATATAGACATAAATTTTAATTTTATCCTTCAATAATATCATTTTTTATAGGGAAGGATAAAATAAAAATTTATTTATATGTATCGTTTTTGTTCCCAACGTTTTCGTTCTATTTAAATCCCTAACGTTTTAAAATTGTCTTAATTTTGTCCCGCCGTCAATTCCGTTAACAGATTCCTAACGGCAGGACAATATTGAGTCAATTTTGAAACGTTGGGGACTTAAATAGGATAATTCAAATGTTAGGGATAATTTTGAGACTTACCCCAAACATTAGGGATAAAAACGATACTTTACTCTTAAAAAAATTTGCCTAGTTTGCATAGCTAAATTTACGGATTTTTATTTTAGTTTAGGAAAATTTTTACTTTTAAAAAGTAACTTATAAAAATGAGCTTTTACAAGATAATTTTTTAAAAGTTGTAGCATTAGTATTTTGTAAATCAAATTAAAAATAATTTTTAATAAGCACAAATAACAAGAAGTGTATTTAGTAAAATATTTTTTAAAACTTAAAATTACTACAATAGACATTAATATAAGAATTAAATTTAAATATTAATTAATATGTAAAATTATATTTGACATTTTATTTTTGATAAGTACAAAAAAATTTTGAAAAATTATTTCTTAAGTACTTTCAAAAACATTCCTAACTTTTAAAAATTACAAGTACAAGCATAAACACATAAATTTTTTGATTTACTAAATACAAAATGAGATATTTATATTTTTGAAAAGTACAAACACCTTTTTAAAAAGTTTTACCAAATCAAATATTTGATAAACTAGAATAAACCGGTCCATCGAGCGGCCAAATATATATATTTTTTTAAATCTTACAAAAATGTAGTTAGTGATAAAAATTAAAAATTATATAATTTTAAAAACATTTATTTTACTTTTTTAATTTTTGTTAATTATTTTATTTTTTATGTTTTATTTATTTAACACTCTTTTATATGTACTCAAGTTATGTCGATTAACTTGCTCCTTAAAATAAATAATAGTTCTTTTATTTTCTATTACAAAACTCTATTCCTATTTTTTGTGCCGTATTCTATCATAAATAGTTATTGTTTAAAATTAGTTATTTAAAAATTAATTTGAAATTGAAATTTTTTAAGACGAAGAAAAAATCGGAACGAATACTGTGAGTATCATTGAGTCCGAGGACATTCCACCAACAAATGCTTCGACTTGAAAAATGTCATAGAAAAATTAGTGAGAGAAGGAAAACTAGATCGGTTTTTGGCCAACCGGGATGAAGAGCCAAGAAAAAGAAGAAGGGATGAAGATGTCGGACGATCTGAGCGATCACCTCGCACACTGGAAAGACATGTCCACATGATACACGGCGGATTTGGCTTCTCCTGTTATGGCGAGGTACAGGTATAACGGCTCTCCGTCCTTTGGCTTCCCGAGAACCGGGGGTGCCGCCAGAATTTCCTTGAAGTGCCGAAAGGCTTCCTCGCATGCGGGCGTCCACTCGAACGCTATCCCTTTCTTCATGAGGTTAAAGAACGGTAAGGCCTTTGTTGCCGATGCTCCGAGAAACCGGGATAATGAGGTCAGCCGCCCTGCCAACCTTTGGACATCCTTGATACAACCTGGGCTCTTCATCTGGAGTATCGCTTGGCATTTCTCCGGGTTGGCTTCTACCCCTCTCTGAGTTATCATGAATCCCAGGAACTTTTCAGCTTCCATGGCGAAGGCACATTTGAGGGGATTCAGCCTCATGCCGTGTTGTCGGAGAGACGCAAATACATTTGCCAGATCATTCAGGAGGTCATCGGGTCGCGTTGTTTTCGCGAGGATGTCGTCCACATAGACTTCAACTGTCTTGCCTATGAGGTCGTGGAATATCTTGTTCATCAGCCTTTGGTATGTTGCCCCTGCATTTTTTAGGCCGAATGGCATCACCTTATAGCAGAAGGTTCCCCCCGGCGTTATGAACGCCGTCTTGTCTTCGTCTGGACGGTGCATCGGTATCTGGTTGTAACCGGAGTAGGCGTCCATGAAGCTTAGATAACAGTAGCCCGCCGCAGCATCGACGAGTGCGTCCATGTTAGGGAGGGGGAAACAATCCTTAGGGCATGCTTTGTTAAGGTCAGAGTAGTCTACGCACATTCTCCACTTGCCGTTGTGCTTTTTCACTAGAACTACATTCGAGAGCCACGTCGAGTAGTCTACTTCTCGTATAAAACCTGCTTCTAGGAGGCTGGCCGTCTGCCTGGCCACCTCCTCTGTCCTCTCCGTCGACATCTTTCTCCTCCGTTGGGCTACCGGGCGTGCTTCTGGCTTGACGGCCAGATGGTGCGACATAATTTTTGGGTCTATGCCCGGCATGTCGGCCGGTGTCCAGGCGAACAAATCCCTATTGACCCTTATCATTTCGACCAAGGGCTCCTTCAACTCATGCGGGAGGTTCTTGTTGATGAACGTGAATTTTTCCTCCGTGTCACCGATCATGCATTTTTCCAGGTCCCCTTCTGGTTCCGGTCTGGGTTTGTCGTCTACTCTGGAATCCAGGTCGGCTAGGAACACGCCGGACGCCTCTTTGGATTTCTTCCTTAGGGAGAGGCTGGCATTGTCGCAAGCGACTGCCGTCTCAAGGTCTCCTCTTATGGACCCTATAGATCCGTCATCGGTAACGAACTTCATGACTAGCAGCTTCGTGTTGATTATCGCTTCAACATCGTTTATCGTCTTCCTTCCCAAGATGATATTATAGGCGGTGGAATCTCGGAGGATCACGAACTCGGCCATCGCCGATCTTCGGCCTTGAGTCTGTCCCACTGAGATCGGCAGGGATATTACTCCATCCGGTTTGATGAAGTGGTCGCCCAATCCAATGACCCCGTGCTGGTGAGTTGTCAAATCGGCATCCCTGAGTCCCAGTGCGTCAAATACATTGTGGAACATGATGTTCGAGTCAGCCCCTGTGTCGACAAGGATGCGTTTGACGAGACCGATTCCCACTCTGGCCGTGATGACCATGGGTGGGTTTTCCGGGACGTCGTCGAACCATTGGTCTTCCGGGCCGAAAGAAATGGATGGAGGCTTCTTAGAGTTTCGCACCAACGAGGAGGAGACCGCCAAGACCTTAGCATCTTTCTTGTGCGCTGATCGGGATCTTGGTGCGGCATTTTTGGCCGTCACCACGTTTATCACAGTGAGGCCGTGGTCTCTGTCTTCTGGCTCTTGTCGTCGCTTTGCCGAACGGGTTTTGCCTTCTTCGTCTTGGTCGCGATAACGCCTCCTCGGCTCCCTGATAAGATGGGAGAATGCTGCTAGCTTACCTTCCCTTATCGCTTGTTCTAGTGCATCCTTCAGGTCAAAGCAGTCCTATGTTTGGTGACTGTAGCCTTTGTGGTAGTCACAATAAAGGTTCTTGTTTCCTCCCGTGTGGTCCTTGAGTGGTCGGGGCATCGGCAGGAATCCTTTCTCGGCTATTTGCTGATAAACTTCCATGATAGGAAGAGTGAGCGGGGTGTAGTTGGTGAATTTCCCGACCCGGGGGAACGGCCTCGGTGCCTTGCTTGGCGCCTCTTCCCTGGTTTGTTCCTTCAGCCTTTCTCCGTTACCCTGTTGCCGAGGTTGGCTGTAGCCGGACTGCCGTTTATTGGCAGCCACGACTCGGCTGACTTCCTCGTTGTTTATATACTCTTTGGCTACCATCTGAATCTCGTGCATCGTCCAAACTGGTTTCGTGGTAAGGTATTTTCGAAAGTTCTCGTTGAGGAGGCCGTTCGTCAGGCAAAGGCTGGCCACCGAGTCGGTCAGGCCGTCGATTTCCAAGCATTCGTCGTTGAACCGACATCCTGGGCTTTCCAGCAATATATGATAGTCCATACTTTGCCCAAGATTTGATGGCCCAAACTGGCGTTCAAAGTCACTACAGAAATTCCAGCGTTAAACGCCGGAACTGGCACCTAAATGGGAGTTAAACGCCCAAACTGGCATA
>NC_029780.3:87056015-87057557 GCF_000817695.3 Arachis duranensis
AAAATATTGACTCAACAAGTCAATTTGATTTCTCAAAGTCTGTCTGGAATGCAAAATGCACCAAGCAGTACTAAGGAAGCTTCATCTGAGGAAGAAGCTTATGACCCTGAGAACCCTTCAATAAAAGAGGTGAATTACATGGGAGAACCCTATGGAAACACCTACAATCCTTCATGGAGGAATCATCCAAATCTTTCATGGAAGGATCAACAGAGACCTCAACAAGGTTTCAATAACAATAATGGTGGAAGAAACAGGTTTAGCAATAGCAAGCCTTTTCCATCATCTTCTCAGCAACAGACAGAGAGTTCTAAGCAGAACCCCTCTGACTTAGCAACCATGGTCTCTGATCTAATTAAAACCACTCAAAGTTTCATGAATGAAACAAGGTCCTCTATTAGAAATTTGGAGGCACAAGTGGGACAGCTGAGTAAGAAAATTACTGAATTCCCTCCTAGTACTCTCCCAAGTAATACAGAAGAAAATCCAAAAGGAGAGTGCAAAGCCATAACCATGGCCGAATTTGGAGAGGAAAGAGAGGAGGTGGACGCCACTGAGGAAAGCCTCAATGGGCATGCACTGACCTCCATAGAGTTCCCCAATGAGGAACCATGGGAATCTGAGGCTCAAAATGAGACCATAGAGATTCCATTGGATTTACTTCTGCCATTCATGAGCTCTGATGAGTATTCTTCCTCTGAAGAGGATGAGTATGTCACTGAAGAGCAAGTTGCCAAATACCTTGGAGCAATCATGAAGCTAAATGACAAGTTATTTAGAAATGAGACTTGGGAGGATGAATCCCTTTTGCTCACCAAAGAACTGAATGACTTGTCTAGGCACAAACTGCCTCAAAAGAGGCAGGATCCTGGGAAGTTTTCTATACCTTGTACCATAGGCACCATGACCTTCAAGAAGGCCTTGTGTGACTTAGGATCAAGTGTAAACCTCATACCCCTCTCTGTAATGGAGAAATTAGGGATCTTTGAGGTGCAAGCTGCAAAAATCTCACTAGAGATGGCAGACAACTCAAGAAAACAAGCCTATGGACTTGTAGAGGATGTTCTGGTAAAGGTTGAAGACCGTTATATCCCTACTGATTTCATAGTCCTAGAGACTGGGAAGAGCATGGATGAATCCATCATCCTTGGCAGACCCTTCCTAGCCACAGCAAAGGCTGTGATTGATGTTGATAGAGGAGAGTTGATCATTCAAGTGAATGAAGAATCCTTGGTGTTTAAGGCCCAAGGATATACCTCTGTCATCATGGAGAGGAAGCATGAAGAGCATTTCTCAAAACAGAGCCAAACAGAGCCCCCACAGTCAAACTCTAAGTTTGGTGTTGGGAGGCCACAACCAAACTCTAAGTTTGGTGTTTAACCCCCACATTCAAACTCTAAGTTTGGTGTTGGGAGGTTCCAACATTGCTCTGAGTATCTGTGAAGCTCCATGAGAGCCCTCTGTCAAGCTACTGACATTAAAGAAGCGCTTGTTGGGAGGCAACCCAATGTTATATCTTATCTATTTTTCTTTTATTATTTT
>NC_029780.3:87057773-87059304 GCF_000817695.3 Arachis duranensis
CGCCCAGTCTGGCACCATTCTGGGCGTTTAACGCCAGAAAGGGGCACCAGACTGGCGTTAAACGCCAAGAAAGGGCAAGAACCTGGCGTTAAACGCCAGAAATGGGCACCAGCCCGGCGTTTAACGCCAGAAATGGCTCAAAACGTGATTTTGAGTGCCATTTGGTGCAGGGATGACTTTTTCTTGACACCACAGGATCTGTGGACCCCACAGGATCCCCACCAACCCCACCACCCTCTCTTTCTTCACCCATTCACCAATCACCTCAACACCCCTATATAAACCCTTCTTCACCCACATCTTCACACAACCTAAACACCACTTCTCCCCCTCTCTTTGGCCGAACACAAAACCATTCCCTTCTTCCTCATTCCTTCTACTTCTACTCTCTTCTTTCTACTTTTGCTCAAGGACGAGCAAAGCTTTTAAGTTTGGTGTGGTAAAAGCATTGCTTTTTGTTTTTCCATAACCATTTATGGCATCTAAAGCCGGTTCAACTGAGAAGGCATGACTTCAAGCCCATCACTAAGAAAAAGATGGAGCAAACAAGAGACCCCTCTCATCATGAGATCCCTGAGATACCTCAAGGGATGCACTTTCCTCCACAAGACTATTGGGAGCAACTAAACACCTCCCTAGGAGAATTGAGTTCCAACATGGGACAACTAAGGGAGGAGCATCAAGAACACTCCATCATCCTTCATGAGATTAGAGAAGATCAAAGAATCATGAGGGAGGAGCAACAAAGACAAGGAAGAGACATTGAGGAGCTCAAGCACTCCATAGGATCTTCAAGAGCAAGAAAGAGCCGCCATCACTAAGGTGGACCCGTTCCTTGATTTTCTTGTTATTTATTCTTCTGTTTTTCGAATTTTATGCTTATGTTTATCCATGGTTGTGTCTTGTGATCATTAGTGTCTTAGTGTCTATGCCAAAAAGTTATATGAATCCATCACCTTTCTTAAATGAAAACTGTTTTTATCACAAAAGAACAAGAAGTACAGGATTTCGAATTCATCTTTAAAACTAGCTTAATTAGTTTGATGTGGTGGCAAAACTTTTGTTTTCTGAATGTATGCTTAAACAGTGCATATGTCTTTTGAATTTGTGGTTCATGAATGTTAAAATTGTTGGCTCTTAAAAGAATGATAAAAAAGGAGACATGTTACTGAGGATCTGAAAAATCATAAAAATGATTCTTGAAGCAAGAAAAAGCAGTGAATACAAAAAAAAAAAGAAAAGAAGAGAGAAGGAGAAAAACGAAAAAAAAGGGGAGAAAAAGAAAAAAAAGAAATAAAGTTGTGATCCAAGGAAAAAAGAGTGTGCTTAAGAACCCTGGACACCTCTAATTGGGGACTCTAGCAAAGCTGAGTCACAATCTGAAAAGGTTCACCCAATTATGTGTCTGTGGCATGTATGTATCCGGTGGTAATACTGGAAGACAGAGTGCTTTGGGCCACAGCCAAGACTCAATAAGTAGCTATGTTCAAGAATCATCATACTTAACTAGGAGAATCAATGACACTATCTA
>NC_029780.3:87060507-87086315 GCF_000817695.3 Arachis duranensis
AGAGCATATGCAATCGTTTTCACTGAGAGGATGGGAGGTAGCCACTGACAACGGTGAAACCGTTGCTTAAGCTTGCCATGGAAAGGAGTAAGAAGGATTGGATGAAGACAGTAGGAAAGCAGAGAGACGGAAGGGAAGGCATCTTCATGCGCTTATCTGAAGTTCCTACCAATGAATTACATAAGTATCACTATCTTTATCTTTTATGTTATTTTCGTTCATCACCATTACTATTTGAGTTTGCCTGACTAAGATTTACAAGATGACCATAGCTTGCTTCAATACTAACAATCTCCGTGGGATCGACCCTTACTCGCGTAAGGTTTATTACTTGGACGACCCAGTGCACTTGCTGGTTAGTTGTGCGAAGTTGTGTAATGCCATGGTATTGAGCTACCACGTTTTTGGAGCCATTACTGGGGATTATGAGAGTTGTGAAAAAGTATTGTTCACAATTTCGCGCACCAGCTACGGTCTGGATCTCGTGCATCGTCCAAACTGGTTTTGTGGTAAGGTGTTTTTGAAAGTTCTCGTTAAGGAGGCCGTTCGTCAGGCAAAGGCTGGCCACCGAATCGGTTAGGCCGTCGATTTCCAAGCATTCGTCGTTGAACCGATCCAGGTACTTTCTGGTCGGCTCTCCCTGTCTCTGGGTTATCCCCAGAAGGTTGATCGGGTGCTTTGCCTTTGCTATTCGTGTTGTAAACTGAGCCAGGAATGCACGGCTGATGTCCGAAAACCCGTAGATGGATCCTTTCGGGAGGCCGTTAAACCATCTGATTGCGGGTCCCGCTAGGGTTACCAGGAAGGCTCGGCACCTGACCTCGTCCCCTACTCGCTCTAGATTCATCCTTGCTTCGAAGGCCATGAGGTGTTCTAGAGGGTCTTGAGTTCCATCGTACCTCATGTCCGTTGGTTTGTCGAAGTGCTTCGGCAACCGGACTTCGAGGACGGATCGGTGGAATGGGGTGGCGCCCATTATCACGGGTTGTCGTGTCCTCTCGGACCTCCCTTCCCCGTCTTCGCGATCTCGTGCCGTGCAGCGTGTTTCCCTGCCTCGGGAGTAGATGATCGTGTCATTTCGTCTTCTCGGGACCGGGGACTCTTCACGGGTGCTCTCCGCTTCCGTTCGGGATGCGGAGGCGCGTCGCAGACGGCTTCGGTGGGAGTCTCTCTCTTGGCTTTCAGGGGATGGGGTGTAGCTGGGGTCGGTGGTTCGTCCGTCACGCTCCTGGTCGGCTAGTTGTCGCTCCAGGTTCTGGACCCTGTGACGTAGCTCCTGCATTATTTTGGCGCTGTCGCCGCCCGTTCCCCCGAAGGGTCGCGTCCTCGTGTGCTGTTCAGTGTGTTGTCGGGGGGACCTTCGCCGTCCCCTCAGTGAGGCGACAGAGGCCGCCCCTTCCGCTCCGGCTCCTCGGCCTTGGTCTCCGGGACCCGGCACAACGTCCATTAAGGCAGTCCCCACAGACGGCGCCAATGTTCGGTGGTCGGTTGCCGGACAGGTCGGGTGGTTATTGAAGAGGGTGAGAACGCCTCAATCGCGGTCGTACTGGGTTCGGATTCGCCGTGTAGCCGAGCTCTCGTTGTGAAAGGAAAGAGGGGGTGCCACCTGCAAAGACACTCCGACGCTCTAGTCAGCTAGTGTGCAGGCGGGGAGAATGATAGGTGGAAAAGGTGACGTACCTTGGGGGAAGGGCAGGTCCTTCCCCATTTATACCGTGTCAGAGCTGGGCCCTGCAAGGATAGGCCCACTTTCCTCGAAGCTTCCTTACAGCTGCTGTGGAGAGCTATCAAGGACGCCTGTCCGGGCCGCGTAATGGATTGGACGTGCCCGACCGCTCGGATCGGGTCGTCAGTGGGTCGGGTTGACCCGCGAGTGGCCTGGACCAGGCTATAACATAATGTTTATTTTTGTGAATAATCAAAATGTTTAAAAAATTAAAAAATCTAAAAATCTAATTTTATTTTATTTTTGTATATAGTTATCCAAATAGTTATAGAAAAAATTCAATTCAATTAAATAAGTTATCCGTTAAATACAAAAATGATTTGTCTTATAAAAATAATATTATAATTTTTTATAATTTTCATATTTTGAATTATTCAAAAATTTATTTGTTGTTTACATAATATTATTTATCGTTTATATTGATAATATAGACTTTCGACTACAATTTACTAGTTTTTGCTAATAATTTTATTTCAATGCCTTTATTCTTTAGGCACACAATCAACCGCCATGTGTCCTGTCCATAACCATAAGATAGTAGGATAGTACATCCTAGACCTAAACAGCATGGCCTTGCCATACATCCCACCAAAATCTCATCTCACATCACGCGTTTCAATTTTTCTTCCCAGCTTTTGATCTTCTTTTCTCCATTCTTATTTTAAAATTCCAAAATAACAATTGAATATTGGCTTTTTCTTCTTTTTTTTTTTTTTGGCGTTAAAATTAAACGCCCAGGAAACATAAAATAAAAATGCTCACTACCATTACTAAAAACAACAAAATCACGTAATGCACAATCTCCACGATCACTGTGTACAAGCGTGGGTGGTTTTCGACATTACCGGAACACGAGGGCATCTACCCGAAATTCCATGCCATTTCTGAGGTCACCAACGTAATTTTTCCACTCCCCAAAAAACCAATGCGTATAACGCACGATAAACATCTCCACCACGCGTCACCAACATAAACGCTCCTCACTGCCCAGATCATCTCCGCCACGTTGGACACCACCTGGCACTCACAGTCCTAGTCAGCAACTCTTCCATCTTCGCTATAAATACCCTGACCTCAAACCCACTCACCTAATCCAAAGCGTCCAAAAACCAAAAAAGATTAAAAAAAAAAAACAAATAAAAACATTTTCACCCGCTTCTGACGGTGAACTCGCCGGAGAGATGAACATTCCGGCGATTTCTTCTTCCTTCCAGTTGAACAATGCACGTTTCTCCGATCATCGCCGCCATGTTTTCCACGAAAACCTTGACCTCGAAAAACACTTCTTCACCTCCTTCGTCTTCTCTACTCGCTTAGTCTAGAAGTTATTCCATACTTCTTCTCTGAAAATGGAACAAACACGATAGAGTAGTTGTATATAGAGAGTGAGAATTTTTCAGGGATTTCTTTTCTACCATTTTGTCTTTTCTATTGTTTTCTTAGCCATGCCTCCGATGAAGATCCAACCTATTGACATCGATTCTCAGAAGCTGAAGGAAGCGGTGGTGGTTCGAAACGACGCCGTCAAGCCGGTTTTGAAGTTGCGGCTTAAGAGGCTGTTCGTGTTCGACCGGCAGTTATCGAGCGTGTTGAGAAACTCCTCCTCGTCGGAGAAACAAGTCATCGCCGCGGCCGGCGAAGCTCCTCCTTCCATCAGAGAGTCGGCCGGGGAAGGAACGGTGACGGAGTTCGAGCCTAGCTCCGTTTGCTTGGCGAAAATGGTTCAGAGCTTCATCGAAGACAGCAGCGAGAAGCCGGCAGCAGCGAAATGCGGCCGCAACCGCTGCAACTGCTTCAACGGCAACAACAACAGCGATAGCTCCGACGAGGAACTGGACGTGTTCGGTGAATCAATCAACTCCGGTTCATTCGGGGACGCCAGCGACGCTCTCAAGGTAAACTCCCAACGACTGAAGCTTAGGGTAGTATATATCCAGCGAGTTCAGAACTTTAATTTTGTCGCGTTTTCTCAGTGTCCAAACGCTCCATTAATCGATTATTATTTTCCTTTTGCGCTTATTACAGAGTTTGATTCCTTGCGCTAGTGTTGTGGAGCGAAACCTTTTAGCTGACACATCGAAGATCGTTGAGAAGAATACCAAGGTCTTCAAACGAAAAGACGATTTGAGAAAGATCGTTACGGAAAGCCTTGCCTCTCTTGGCTACGATTCTTCCGTGTGCAAATCTAAATGGGAAAAAACCGTATCATATCCCGCTGGTATCATTTCTTCCCCCTAATTTTCCTCTGAAATTTTCAATTGAAAACGGACACTGATTGTGGAGAAATAGAACTGAATGTAATGTTCTGGCTTTTCTGATTCAGGTGAATATGAATACATCGATGCGATTGTGGAAGGTGAGAGGTTGATAATTGACATCGATTTCCGATCTGAGTTCGAGATTGCTCGATCGACGGGGACTTATAAGGCGATACTTCAGTCTTTGCCGTACATCTTCGTCGGAAAATCCGATCGTCTCTGTCAGATCGTCGCCGCCGTGTCGGAGGCGGCGAAGCAGAGCTTGAAGAAGAAAGGTATGCACGTTCCGCCGTGGAGGAAGGCGGACTACATGCTCGCCAAGTGGCTCTCCAGTTCCTGCACTAGGGCGAGTCGTCCTCTGCCGCCGACGCCGCCTCCGTCCTCCGCCATCGAAGACGCCACGAGGAATCTAAGCGACGGCGCTGCGACTGAGAGTGAGTGTGGCGAGTTTGAACTGATCTTCGGCGAGAAGACATCGTCGCCGGAGGCGAAGGCTGTTTCCTGTGAGAAGAGCCTACCGACAATGGAGACGCCCACGTGGCAGCCGCCGGCGGTGAAAGTGAAGAGTGTTGAGAGAGGAACCAAGGTGGTCACCGGATTAGCCTCTCTTCTCAGGGATAAACCATAGGAGAAAATTTTGCACCTTTTTCTCCCTTTTTTTTAATGGTTAATTAAAAGGAAAAAAGAAAAGTACAAAAAAAAACTTGGATAAGAGCAACAATTTTTTTTTTCAACAAATTTTCTCTGTTTTCCCCTTCTGTTTACTTTGCAAAAGAGACTCTTGTAAGAAGCAATTCTCTGTAATAAAAGAGCTGAAAAAGAAAAGAAGAGTAAATATTTATTGGCAAAATTATAAAAAGTAAATCTGCAAACCAACTGAGATTATTCTATGCATTAATCTCAATGCATAGTTTTACAACGATTTATGAAATATATATATTAGTGATCATCGTAATCTCTGAAACTGGGAGTGCTTTCGGAAATCAGAATCAAGCTTTATTTTTACCTGAGGTTACTTTTTAAATTTTTGATGCTCTAATGGCCTAATGGGTTTGTGGCATGTCATTATAGAGGAGTTACAACTTACAATGCTTCGGTCCCTTGAAAGGAGACAAAGGAGGATGAAACTTTTCTTTAAATGTTTTCGCATCTTTTCATGAGATCAAATTATATTATTATTATCATTATTATTATTATTATTATTATTATTTGCAGTTTTTTATAAGGAGTAACAGCTTTGAGCATTCTGCTTCATTATCAAAGGCTGGGAAATGGGAATGAGAGAAGAGGTTGGTGGTACCTGGTGACGCCAGCAAACGAGGCATAATAAGGAAGGTCCGTGGCATCTCGAAATGAACAAAAGCAGCAAATCCGTGAAGAATAACAGCCAAAAAAGTCACAGTAATTTCAACAGTAACTCTTTTTTTTTTTATTTTGTAGCTAAAATGTTTTATTAGTATTAAAAAAATATTATTTTAATCTCTAACGTTAATATGTTAATTTTTAATTTGGTTATTAACATATTATATTTCAATTTCAAATTTTAAATATTTTATTTTAATTTTAAAAAATTTTAAATTGATTCAATATTATGTTATCATTAAATTTTATAAGTACAATTTACACTCAATTTTAGTTTGTAATTTAAATGGACCCATTAGCAATCACTAATATAAAACTTTTTATTTGATTTTAGATTGTTCATGATTATTTGTGTCAAATTTAATGACGTGACAATATTAAATTTGTTTAAAATTTTTTAAAAATTAAAATAATATTTTATCTTAATTTGAATATTATTCTAAATATGTGGTGCATATATTATAATTACTATTTTTATTTAACTATGTTTGAATGGTACGGTAAAATAAGTGTGAGTTTAACACAGGTGATAAAAGCAATAAGTGGCCGTATATCATGAAATTCACGGCCCCACAGTAAAAATGGGAAGCAAAAATATGGGCAGTTAATTTGACCGTGACAGAGTTACTAGCAGCGGTACTTAACTCATGCCATTTTTACTGAGTTAACATAACAATATGCTTCTTCAAAAGAAAATTAGACAAAAAAAAAATAACTATTGTATTTTACTATTATTATACAAACCTAGTAAATCAATGTAATGCCCCCATACCCATTCTCCCTGTTTAAAAAATAAAAAAAGAAAAAGACTATAAATTTCAAGCACTGTTGCCATAGTTTTCACAGTGAAGGTGCGTTTTTCTTGGAATGCATGACACATGCGAAGCATTACATTTCTCATAGGATTGGTGGTGGCGGTTGAGAAAGGTTGAAAACAGTGAACCCATCACATTACAATATTATTAGTAGGACATTAGAAAAAACACATATTATAATTTAATGATTTAATCTAATATAATAATGTGTATTTAGTGCCTTGGTTTCTTAACAAACCCTCTGCTCTGTTCGTACCAAAATGATTATTTTTCCCAAATTTTTTCTATGCCTCAGGGAGGAGGCTGACTGTGACTGATTCGCTCACGAGTCATCACCCCCGCTTCTCTCTTCCAAGTTCTGATCACTGACTCCATTTATTTTAATTTTTTACCTTCTCAAATTTATAGTCTCTTGTGGGTCATGGTCAATTACTCAATTTATCATGTTCATCGATAGTTAATAGGATTGTTATGAGCTTATGAAGTTATGACCTCCATTTGTATTTTCAATAGTATTTTGTAGAATATCAACAAATTCAACTATATACTTTTCCTACATTTCATAGCAAAGCCAAATTAAAGGTTCCCCCGGGGGCCCCGGCCCCTCATCTTTGTCACATGTATACATGTTATTAATATGTACAAATTTTCTTCATCAACTTATATAACCTTGAGAAATTTAATTCTAACTCTATATTTATAGGGGCAAAAAACCATAATAAGCCAATGCTATCTCGAATTTATATATATAAGCCAAATTAAAAAATGTTTCAGTAATCCGCCAGAGCATATTTTTATATAATTCGAACCAAGGTGGTTCGAATTGCATTTATTAATAATTCGAACTGGAGCAGTTCGAATTAGCAATTGACTTTTGTTAATAAATCAAACCAGGTTGGTTCGATTTATAAATGCATGTAATTCGAACCATGCTGGTTCGAATTATAGAGAGAGAAGACGGTCAAAGTAATTCGAACCAGGCTGGTTCGAATTAAACAAACCATAATTCGATGGAGGCCGGTTCGAATTAGTTGGAGACTGAGCTCTATATATATGGGTGTAAACGTGAGTTGGTCTCATTAGAGGGAGTAAGATGGCTAGTGAGGAGAGTTTTGTTGTTTTGGTTCACCACAGAGGATCCGTTAAGAGGAAAACTCATTCCGGAGTGAAGTTCACAGATAAGGATCCTCTCTGTATTGTCGTTACTCCTACGACGAGCTATGATGACCTTGTTAGAGCTGTACTGATAAAGCTCGGTCTGGAAGGTGCGAAGCGGGTTAAGAAGTTTTTCTATCGCATTCCAGTCACGGTGCTACAGGATACCGTGAAGTATGATTGCTTCACGATTAGTAGTGATGTAGACTTGCAAGTAATGTTTCTTTGTCGGCGGCAGTTTCTGGAGGTGAGGACACCAGAGTTGTTGGCACGGCTGGTTGATGTGGTATCTAGCTCAGGGGGTTCGAACCGGAATGCGACCACTTTAGCCACCCCAGCAGGTTCTAGTTCCCGGCCTGCTGTTGCTTCTTCCTCCGTCCCTGTGTACCAGCCAGTGGTCCAACCTGCCGCCTCCCCGTCTTTTGCTGTTGACCTCAATGGCAGCGTAGGCGACGAGGTAGGGGCAAGGGAAAATTTGCCGAACGCTTTACTGGGTGTTGCACCGGTTGGCGTTGGAGACGGATTGTTGGGTGATGCAGAGGAGAATGACGTTGAGCCAGATATGATTGACGATGACAACGGCGATGATATTGGAGCGAGTGAGCCTGCATTGGCGGTAGGTGGTTCTAGCTCTGGCACACAGCAGTATCCACCACATTTTTCCGCTTTGGACTTGGATGCCATGAGGCAGGAGGGGGTTTCTAGGCACTCAGTTGGATTCGGAGCTAGAGATGCGGAAGGGACTGCTGGTCTGACGGAGTTCCAGGTTGGTCAGCAATTTCAGGATAAAGATGAGGCCCTGTTAAGTGTCAAGACTTACAGCATCCGGCGAGGGGTATAGTACAAGGTTGTGGAGTCTGATTATCGTCGGTATGTGGGCAAGTGTTCTGAGTTTGGGAATGGGTGCACATGGTTGATTCGACTGAGTCTCCGGCAGCGCAAGGGCATTTGGGAGGTCAAACGATACAATGGACCTCACACTTGTCTTGCCACCTCCATCTCGAGTGACCACAGGAGTTTGGATTATCATGTGATATCGGCGTTCATTATGCCAATGGTTAGGGCTGATACATCCGTCAGCATCAAAGTGCTCCTGAATGCCACGGCAGCACACTTTGGGTTTAGGCCGACTTACAGGAGGGTCTGGATGGCGAAGCAGAAGGCTAATGGCCTCATCTACGGTGACTGTGATGAGTCATACAACGATCTGCCCAGGTGGGTGTTGGGAGTCCAGTTGACGATGCCTGGTATTGTTGCAGTCCTAAGGACTAACCCCGTTCGAGTTGGAGGACAGCTAGACGAATCTCAATCTTATTTTCACAAACTTTTCTGGACGTTTCCACCTTGCATGGAGGCATTCCGCCATTGCAAGCCGCTAATCAACATCGACGGCACCCATCTGTATGGCAAGTACGGGGGAACATTGCTCATCGCAATTGCACAGGACGGGAACTCCAACATTCTACCTGTTGCATTCGCACTAGTAGAGGGTGAGAATGCTGAGTCTTGGACATTTTTTCTCTCCCACCTTCGTCAGCAAGTGACACCGCAGCCGGGTCTGCTGGTTATATCGGACAGTCATAACGGCATCAAGGCTGCGCTAGAGGCTCCTGACGGAGGTTGGTTACCTCCATCTGCATACCGCGCATTCTGCATTCGACACGTAGCTGCTAATTTTGCCCTTACCTTCAAGGGCAAAGATGCACAGAGGCTTCTTGTGAATGCGGCGTATGCCAAGACCGAGGTTGAGTTTGATTACTGTGTTGATATCCTGCGGTCTGAAGACCCGGTGATGTGTGAGTGGGCGAACCGGATTGATTATTCCTTGTGGACTCAGCATCGTGATGAGGGGCGGAGATTCGGTCACATGACGACAAATATCTCGAAGTGTGTGAACTCAATTCTCAAGGGTGTCAGAAACCTACCTGTATCCTCACTGGTTAAGGCAACATATGGAAGGCTTGCCGAACTATTTGTTCGCAAAGGGAGAGAGGCTGAGGCCCAGATGAGAACCGGACAACAATTCAGTTAACACTTGGTGAAGTGTATTGAGGCAAACTTGAAGACGGCGAGGTGCTTCACGGTGACTTTGTATGACAGGGATAATTCCGAGTTCACCGTAGCAGAAACCACTCCGACTGGTTCCTTCTCATTGGGTAGCTACAGAGTATCGCTTGTCTCTCGGACATGTGACTGCGGGTACTTCCAGGCGCTTCATTTCCCGTGTCAGCACGCACTTGCATGTTTTGCCTACTCACGGGTAAACTGGACCACTTATGTTCACAGCGTGTACTGGATTAGTTCGGTATTCAGTGTGTATCGGATGGGATTCACCCCTCCCATTCCAGAGGGTTTCTGGCCACCACACGACGGGCCCACTGTGATACCGGACCCTGACAAGAGGCGTGCGAGAGAGGGTCGTCTGAGGTCCACCAGGATACGAACAAATATGGACGAGGCAGATCCAAACCATCCAAAGAGATGTGGCCTATGTCGCCAACCCGGACACACACGTCGGAGTTGCCCACAGCTGGGTGGAACGTCTCACACTGGGGGCCCTTAGTAGCCATGTTCTTAGCGTTAGTACTTATTTTAGTTAAGTTTTAATGTTGATTTTTTTTACTTTCATGTATTGTGTATGCTGCGTTAAATAATGAATATGTTATGTTTCACTTTGAGTCTTGTTACAAGTCCCCTAAATGCAAAATTTAATAAATAAATGTACATAATAGACTGTTTAATGATGCGATGATAAAAAAAATGTCACTGAGTAAAAAAGGTAAACATCCTTTTTCAAAGTACAAATCGATGAACGAACAACAAAGGAAAACATCTCTAAAATAACAACAAAGGAACACAGCTCTAAAATAACAATAAAACTACACATGAATGAACTCTAAGGAAGAAAATACATGAAAAGTGAATCATCTAAACAGATGCGAGCCCGTAAAGCAACGACGGGGTACCCGTGCCCTCTGACCTTTGCGGATAAATGGCTCCTCATCCTCGATCTCATCGGCGTCCTCGTCCGGGGCAGGCTGTGCAGGTGGTGTAAAATGGACGGGTGCCGCAGACGACCCAGCAACAGACTCTGATGCCGCAGCGTAGGCGGATGGTGGGGTGTCTCCCAAACTAAAATGATCACCAACAGATGCCGTAGGAGGCTCGTTTAGATCAACATCTAAGGGTGCCTGAGTGCCGGAGGTCTCACCACGCCTCCGGGCCGGCACGTCCTCCTGCATGATGGTGGTAATATCTGTTGGAAACTGTGGACCCCTGAAGTCCGCATCAAGCATATCTGAGCCAAGGAAATCTGACCACTGTGATCCCGAAATAACCCAAGGGGTACCCTCCTGCTGAGGCTGGTGATGGGCAGGTACACCAACGAAGTAATCCCCAAGAGGCACAGGCCCAAGTCCAGTGTCACCAGGCTCAGCCCCATCACCCATACCTGACCCATACTACTCACCTCCATGTCTGCCATCGTGGGTACTAACACCACCAACTGCAACAGCCCCTGCACCATCACCGCCCACCGGACCATGCTGATCGTCGTCATCGTCGTCGGCACCACGCCCTCTCCGTCTCCCTCCCTGGCCTCGTCGTCTGCCTCTAGCCAGACTAGCATCGTCATCATCGTCTATAACTGCATCAAGCCACCTCCACTCACGCTGGCTCCGTCGTGTGCCCACACGAGCTCTCCTCTCAACCCTGCGCCTGTCAGGCACGTCCTCAAGACGATCCATGTCAGGAACTCGCCCGGCACCCCGCTGTGAGGCCTCAACTGGAATAGGAACGGCTCTTGGATCGCCCAACTGCATATCCGGAGACAAGAACCTATTTCCATGCTGACTCCACCACTCGAGAAACAAATGCGATGGTCCAGGGTCGGCAACAACATCAAACCTCAGCACCGTGTCTGCACGGGACTCCCAATACAGATGCCACTTTTGAAGATCATACGAAAACCATCGATCACTGCCTCTGCCGTCCTTCGACATCAGAAAGTCGATGTTCAGTGCGGGATTCGGAGGGGGCTGCACCCCTCCAAACTACGGAAGAACCCTATCTATCTGATGCCACTCTATGACGGTAAAGTAGATCAGCGACTGACGTTAAGATTTTTGCCAGTAAAAAATTTCATAAAAACAATCACGTTGTAGATATAGTCTCTAAACCAACAGAAATCCATTCGTACAAACGTTTTGGTTGTCACAAGTAACAAACCCCTTTTAAAATTGATAACCGAGTATTAAACCTCGGGTCGTCTTCTCAAGGAATTGCAGGGAGGTATGTTCTTATTATTGGTTATGGAGATTGTAAATTCGGGGTTTTGAGAAATTTGGAGTTTGGGCAATGTGCACAGGTATATTTTCAAACAATAAAAATTAATAAATAACTGTAAAATAAACTCTTGGCAAGGTATGAAGACTCGAGGTCCTATCCCAGTTATCCTTATCAATTATAATAAGAATTGGATTTTTCTCCCACTTTATTAACCTCTAACTATGAAGGTAAGTTAAGTGGATGAATTAATTCTTGAAGAATTCCAATTCTCAATCAACAATGAGTTTGATAACTCAAGAGTCACCAATTATTTAACCAAGGCCAAAAGGGAGAAAAATATCTAAATTAAATTGAAAGCAATCTTAAACAGAGCAAAGCAATCTTAAATCTGAATTACCTCAAATAATATTAATTAAGAAAATCATAACATGAATGTAGCATAAGCCAAATAGGCAACATATCTAATACAAGCATTGAAGCATCTGAAAGTAAAAAGAGGAATATAAAGTAAAAGAACGTTGAACCTGTGATTGAGAGTCACTCCTAAAACTAAGAGAAATCCTAAATTCTAATCCTAAGAGAGAAGAGAGAGCATCTCTCTCTAGAAACTACATCTACTCCTAAAATTGTGAATGTGAGAGCCTCCTTATGAATGGATGTATTCCCCCACTTTATAGCCTCTAATCTGTGTTTTTTGGGGTCGCAAACTGGGTCAAAAACAGTCCAGAATTTGCTGGTTTCGAATTTTGCCACGCTGGATTTCCGTCACTGCGACGCGGCCGCATAGATCACGCGGTCGCGTCGCTTAGCGTCAGAAGAACTATATCATATTATATATCAAATCGAAGCCTCAGATGTTAGCTTTTCAACGCAACTGAAACCGTGTCGTTTGGACCTCTATAGCTAAAGTTATAGCCGTTTGAGTGCAGAGAGGTCAGGCTGGACAGCTTAGCAATTTCCCTAACTTCTTGCATTCCTTCCACTTTTGCATGCTTTCTTCCCATCCTCCAAGCCATTCCTGCATTATAATATCTGAAAGCACTTAACACACATATCAAGGCATCTAATGGTAATAAGAGAGGATTAATAATAAGCAAATATAAGATCAAAGAAGCATGTTTTCAATCAAAGCACATAATTAGGAAGGCAAATGTAAAACCATGCAAATAGTATGAATAAGTGGGTAAAGAGTAGATAGAAACCACTCAATTGAGCACAAGATAAACCATAAAATAGTGGTTTATCAACCTCCCCACACTTAAACAAAAGCATGTCCTCATGCTAAGCTCAGGAGAAACTATAAAGATGAAGAGGAATGGTAGAATATCAAGAGGAACTATAAAGGAATGAAGAGGAATGGTAGAATGCATGAGATGCAACCTATGAATGCAACTAAATGAAAAATGTTTCTATTTGGTTAAAAGCAAATAAATCCCCAAGAATAAATATGAATTGGATTTCACTAATTCAAATCATAAAAGTGAAGTACAAATAGACTTGTAGAAGAAAATAGCTCATGAAAGCCGGGAACAAAGAATCGAGCATCGAACCCTCACTTAGTAGTGTATATCACTCTAATCACTCAAGTGTTTTAGGTTCGATTCTCTCAATTCTCTACTAAGCTTGCTTTCTAAGGCTTGCTCTTCATCTAACAATCAACATAAATTTGATGCACAAATACACATATCAAGAGGTCTTTTAAGAGTTGTAATGGGGTTAGGGTCAAGGTAGGATTGTATTTACCCTTTTATTTGCTCTTTTTCTTTTCTTTTTCTCCTTTATTTTTTTTATTTTTTATTTATATATATATATTTTTCTTTTGTTTTTCTCAATGCATATGATTAAAGTATTGAATACATGAACATATTCTTAACATTCTTTCACATTTTCAAAAAATTCTAACATACTCAATTCTCAAACCAAATATTTCCAAACCCACTTTTCCCCACACTTAATTCATGAGCACTCTCACTAGTCTAAGCTAACCAAGGATTCAAATTAAGGACATTATTGTTTTCCGCTTAGAGTTAATGATGTGCTAAAGTAAAGACAAAGGGATATAATAGGCTCAAATTGGTTTGCAAAGGATAATGAAAGGTAAGGCCATATGGGTATGTGAGTTCAGTGAAACAAAGGCCTCAATCATGTAAGTGTATGCATACATCAAACTATGGAAATATAGAATCAAGCAAGACAAAGATCACAATTTTAGAGAAAAAAATACACACCAAAAATAAAATATTGGTTGATAAAATACAACCAATTAAATAGGCTCAAAAATCTCACAGATTTTGTGTGTTCGAGCTCTAAACCATGTTCCAATATAATATTTCTTCAAATAAGTGTAACAAAAAATTTTATTCAAATTAGTGAAATACTTTAAAAGGTTTCTTGAAAAAGAAAATATTATTTTAACCAAGTGGTAAAATATGCAAAAATCAAACAAATATGCAAATGCAACAACTAATCTACAAAGAAAATTTAAACATTGATGTTTAGATAAGAAGGTACTAACCCATGGAGATCGGTATCGACCTCCCCACACTTAAAGATTGCACCGTCCTCGGTGCATGCTGAGATGTGCAGGTGGACGGGATGTTCCCTAACTGATGCTTTTCTTTAAGGATTGAGCTGATGGACTTGTTTGTCTTCCCATGTAAACGTCTTCCGGTTCTCTTCCTGGTGGCCATCCTGAAAGAAAAAGGGAAGGAAAGTAACCCAAAGCAAAGATAAAAAACAAATAAAACATGGGTTGGTTAATGCCAGATAATAAGGGTCCCAATTACATGGTGGCTACAACATGCAAGTGAGAAAACAATAGAAGGCATGGCATACCAGTGGTGCAAACATTTGCAACAATAGGGAAGAGAGTGTGGGTAAGGAGAGGTAATGTAAATTCATGTCAATGCAAAAAGTAATACAGGTATAAAAGATTGGCATTGATATAAATAATATAACCTATCCAGAATAACAAGTTTCACTAAGCATCAAGAAAATACCAGAAAAGATGTAACAGTTGAATAAGAATATTTGAACACCAATAATAACTTTAGAAAAATAAAAACATGCAATGAATGAAAGTATGCAAATAAATTAAATAAAATAAAATGAAAGTGAAAAAGAATGAGAAGTAGAAAAAAGAAAGTGAGAAAGGAGAGAGAAGGAAGAAATTAGGATTAGAAGAGAAAAGAGAAGAAAATTGGCACTAAGCTGGATAGGTTGCGCAACGCTGGCAACGCGGTCGCGTGGGTGACGCGGTCGCGTGGGGCACGCGATCGCGTGACGTGATTTGTGCTAGTGGCGCGAGTGCAGCCTCACGGTCGCACAACTCTCTGTTCAAAACTCAGTATTGCCAAAATCCAGGGTGACGCGGTTGCGTGGTCGACGCGGTCGCGCGGGTGGCCTTATTTCCAATATGATACGGATGCGTGAGTGACGCGTTCGCGTGGCAGGGCTTGTGCTACTAGCACGGGTCCAGCCCAACTCCAGCTCAACTTTTGGCAATACACCCTTTTTACGCCGATTTCAGGTCACGCGGCCGCGTGGGTGACGCGGTCGCGTGGGAGACCATTATTCCCATATGACGCGGTCGCGTCAGCGACGCGTTTGCGTGGAGTGATTTGTGCCATTGGCACGCCTCCAGCGCTGCTCCTGCGAAACTCTCTGTTTATATTAATATTGTCTTCCATCTCCTTGCGACGCGGACGCGTCGCTGATGCGGTCGCGTCGCGTGCTCGCTTTTTTTTTTTAATCTGAAAAGATGCAAAATGCAGTGTTAATATGAATGTGATGCAAAACTCCAGGTTCAATATAATAAAATAAAATAGAAATAAACAACACGAAATAAAATTGAAAAAGAACGATCATACCATGGTGGGTTGTCTCCCACCTAGCACTTTTAGTTAAAGTCCTTAAGTTGGACATTTGATGAGCTTCCTGTTATGGTGGCTTATGGTTGAACTCATCCAGGAATCTCCACCAATGTTTGTGATTCCAGTAACCTCCGGGGTCCCAAACTAGGCGCAGAAAGCCTTCAAGTAAGTTAAAACAAGTGACTAGGCCCCAAGAGTGGTGATTGATAAAATGGATTCCGGGGTCCCAGATCTTGCTTTTGCACCCGTCTTTTGGTTGAGCAATATTGTTCCCTCCGGGTGGCAAGCAGCCTGAATTTTCACGTAAGCGGCCAAACAACTTCCTAGACCCATTCAGTTGAGCTCTATACCAACCTTTACTCTTAAACTTAAAGCTACCAACCATGATGAACCTTGCAGGACAATTCTTACCACTGGCCTTCTTCCTTTTACTCTCAATGCCACAAAGAGCTCTAAGTTGACCATCCGTCTCCAGTAGCCCATATTCAAGTGGAATTAGAAAGCTACGGGATATGAATTTTACCCACTTGAATGTTGTGAAGGATGATGGCAACTTAGGGGGAGGGGTTTCCAACAACTTTGGCAAGGTAATTTCAAGCTCCACTCCCTTGTGCTCTTCTTTGACATCTTCTACCTCTTGATCAACCTCTACAAAATCTTCAACCATGATTTGCCTTGGAGGTTGTACGCTCTTCTCAACATCAACATCAAACACCGTGGAAGGAGGCTCTGTGACTGGACTTTCCAATGGAGGTACAACATCTCTTAAGTCCGCAACCACTTCTTCCTTTTTAATAATTGCTGCTTTGTCCAGTTGTTTAAGTATAAAATCGTACTCATCCTCGATGTTTTTCTTTCTATGACAACTCCTTTCAACTATTCTTTCATCTTCAAGGGTCTCTCCTACCCTTATCCGTAGAGCCTCCTCTAGCTCTTTATGAAGTATGGATTCGCGAAGATGATTCCTTCTTTCCTGTTCCATATCAATAGCATAATTGGGATCATCTTGCTCTTGGATTGATGGATGTGGGTGCTCTTCCATGGATGGTGGTGATGGGATGGAGAGATTATTCTGTGGTTGACAAGGAAGTGCACTAGAGCTTGATGGTTGATTGTTGAAGGTAATTGGTGGTCTGATTTGGGTGAAGAGAGCTTGTATAGTAGAGTTTAGATCGACAAGTGCTTTCTCCATGGAGGTTTGGGGTAGATAGGAGGGTTCATTTGGTTCATAAGGTGGTTGGTATGGTGGATGAAGGTTAGGGTCATATGGAGGTGAATGGTGGAAAGGGGCTTGTGAGTATGGTGGTCCAAAGTCATGTTGGGAAAAGGGTTCAGAGGCATATGGTGGTGGTTGTTGATAGTTCACTGGAGGTGGTTGTTGCCATGAGGGTTGATCAAATCCTTGTGGCTCCTCCCATCTTTGATTGTTCCAATCTTGATGCCTGTTCTCATTGTAATTTCTTCTTCCTGCAACATTATTGTAACCAGACTCATAGCAAAGGGGTGAGAGTTCATAGTAGCAAATAGAAATTAAAAATAAAAATAAATTTAAATTAAAAGGTTATTTAAATTTTGAATTTGAAAATTAAAATTTGAAATTTTGAAATTTGAAATTTTGAAATTTGAAATTTGAAATTTGAAAATTTTTAAATTTAAATTTTAAAAATTTTGAAATTTGAATTTTGAAATTTGATTTTTGAAATAAGATAAGATAAGATAAAAATTTTAAAAATAAAATTATGAAATTTTTTTCGAAAAAAATTAATTAAAAATATTTTTGAATTTAATGAAGAAAGAGAAAAACAATAAAATGACACCAAATTTCAAATTTTTAGATCAAAACGAAGAAAACAACTAAGAACAGCTTGAAGGTCGAGATGAACGTGAAGAACAACTTGAAGATCAAGATGAACAATAAGAACAAATTTTTGAAAAAATTTTTTTTTAATAACTAAATTAAAAGAAATAACCTCTTGATTTATGGAAAAGCAAAAATAAAAACAAAAATAAAATCATAAAAACAAAAAATAAAATATTTACAATAACCAATAATAAGGCACATGTTTGCAATTCCCCGGCAACGGCGCCATTTTGACGTTAGGATTTTTGCCAGTAAAGAATTTCATAAAAACAGTCGCATTGTAGATATAGTCTCTAAACCGACAGAAATCCCTTCGTACAAACATTTTGGTTGTCACAAGTAACAAACCCCTTTTAAAATTGATAACCGAGTATTAAACTTCGGGTCGTCTTCTCAAGGAATTGCAAGGAGGTATGTTCTTATTATTGGTTATGGAGATTGTAAATTTGGGGTTTTGAGAAATTTGGAGTTTGGGCAATGTGCACAGGTATATTTTCAAGCAATAAAAATTAATAAATAACTGTAAAATAAACTCTTGGCAAGGTATGAAGACTGGAGGTCATATCCCAGTTATCCTTATCAATTGTAATGAGAATTGGATTTTTCCCTCACTTTATTAACCTCTAACTATGAAGGTAAGTTAAGTGGATGAATTAATTCTTGAAGAATTCCAATTCTCAATCAACAATGAGTTTGATAACTCAAGAGTCACCAATTATTTAACCAATGCCAAAAGGGAGAAAAATATCTAAATTAAATTGAAAGCAATCTTAAATAGAGCAAAGCAATCTTAAATCTGAATTACCTCAAATAATATTAATTAAGAAAATCATAACATGAATGTAGCATAAGCCAAATAGGCAACATATCTAATACAAGCATTGAAGCATCTGAAAGTAAAAAGAGGAATATAAATAAAAGTAGAAGGGAAACATAAATTATTGAACCTGATGAAGAGTTGAAATAAATCCTAATTTCTAAAAATCCTAAAATCCTAATCCTAAGAGAGAGGAGAGAGCCTCTCTCTCTAAAAACTACATCTACTCCTAAAATTGTGAATGTGAGAGCCTTTTCATGAATGGATGTATTCTCCCACTCTAATGAATGGATGTATTCCCCCACTTTATAGCCTCTAATCTGTGTTTTCTGGGCCGCAAACTGGGTCAAAAACAGTCCAGAATTTGCTGGTTTCGAATTTTGCCACGCTGGATTTCCGTCACTGCGACGCGGCCGTATGGATCACGCAGTCGTGTCGCCTAGCGTCAGGGGAACTATATCATATTATATATCAAATCGAAGCCCCAGACGTTAGCTTTCCAACGCAACTAGAACCGCATCGTTTGGACCTTTCTAGGTAAAGTTATAGCCGTTTGAGTGCAGAGAGGTCAGGCTAGACAGCTTAGGAATTTCCCCAACTTCTTGCATTCCTTCCACTTTTGCATACTTTCTTCCCATCCTCCAAGCCATTCCTGCCTTATAATATCTGAAAACACTTAACACACATATCAAGGCATCTAATGGTAATAAGAGAGGATTAATAATAAGCAAATATAAGATCAAAGAAGCATGTTTTCAATCAAAGCACATAATTAGGAAGGCAAATGTAAAACCATGCAAATAGTATGAATAAGTGGGTAAAGAGTAGATAGAAACCACTCAATTGAGCACAAGATAAACCATAAAATAGTGGTTTATCAGCGACCTCATAGACCGCCACAACGCCATATGCCGAGGCTCCAAAACCTCTGGATGCACAACCTGAAGTACGTCGGGAGTGCTGTACGGCATCCAGATAAACTGCACGGAGAACTCTCCATTGTCAGGGCAACTCATAAAGTGTGGTTAAATAAAGAAACTTATTAAGTAGCGTACTCACCTCCCTGTCTTGTAACCGGTCTATCCTCAGCCTCCACATCTCCACTCTAGGACCCTTCTCGCTACCAGAAGGGTTGTATCCTGACCACCTGCATCATACATGTGTCTTATGGCAACTTAAATGTGTGTTTAGGGTTTCTAATACATTATTAATGAACATGGATTTATTTATATTAAAATGAAATAGAGAAGGCTGAGTAGAGTACCTCGACGCCAATGGCTAGCTGAACGTCTCATATCCAGAAGGTCTAAACCGAGGAAATCGCCAGAAGATCCAAGACTGAAGTAGCTGAAGTGGGCCCGCTAACTTGACCACATGTCTGTTCGCTACTCGGCACATGCACCGGTACAACCATGCCAGTGCTGCAGAACCCCAGCTATAGGTACCCATCTCCTCCAGCCTAGCTACGTAGGGAAGCCATCTGATGTGAATGCAGTTGCCAGACTTGTCCCCAAACAACTGCGTACCCAACAACATCATGATGTACGCATGGGCATATCGCCGCACAGTCTCGTCATCGGCTCCATTGGGGCACTCACCAAAAGTCTCCTGAAACCAGCTGCAGTTCACTACGTACTTCTGAACCTGGCTAGGAGGTGGAACCACTCCAAGCAACTCCTGGAACCACACCCAGGCTGGACGGGCACCCTGGATGTATAAATGAAACTTTGATAGGCAGCCACTCACGTAACGCTCGTCCACTGGCAAGCCCAACTGGTATGCCACGTCCTGCAGTGTGATCGTGTACTCTCCGAACGGCATATGAAACGTGTGCGTCTCCGGACGCCATCGCTCGACGAATGCACTGACAAGGGCCTCGTCTAACCGAAACCATCTATTGTTCAGCCTTGCAAGATGGTATAGTCCGGCCATCTGCAAGTACTGAACGTATCTGTCATCGAGTCGCATGCCCTGCTGCCGCCGCATGCTCCTGATGCATCGCTGGGGCTGCACGTGACATGCACCGCATTGTTAGAACCAGCTTCATAACCAACAACAAAGATAACCAAAACAATAAAGCACCAACTAAACATCATACTAAATAAAACCGCATAAAATTCCATGAAGGAGAAGCACATGCGAAACAACTAACATGGACCACACAGCTAAACCACTAACACAAACCACTAACACAAACCACTAACATAAAACAACTAACACAAACCACTAACACAAACAACTAACAACACAAAACAAAACCACTAAGTCACATATACCGCTAGTACGAAGTTATTTATGTACTAACCTCCTCGTTGATGACCCCGGCTATATGAGCGACTCCGTCCAATCGATATAACCGTGCCGGATCATCCCCCATTTAGCAGAGTATTTCGTTCAGGTCTTCGTCGGAGAGAATCTGGGTCGTTTTCTCTGGGATTTGGTGGGGTAGGGGAAGGGAAGAATGATTCGAATGAGGCTGATTCGAACTCCTTATATAGCCAAATCTTGAGTAATTCGAACCAGGTAGGTTCGAATTACTAATGGAGCCACGAGAAGGGTAATTCGAACCAGGTTGGTTCGATTTACATGCTACGCTTTCCTATCTATAATTCGAACTAGCCTTGTTCGAATTATGTTCATATTGAGTTCGAACCACAATGGTTCGAATTATGTTGAAGATTTTCTGACCCTATTTCGAACTGAGTTGGTTCGATTTATTAACTATTGTAGTTCGAACCAGCTTGGTTCGAATTACATTAAAATATCCATTGGCTTATTGCTGAAACGATTTTCGTTTTGGCTTATTTACGTACCTTCAAACTGGCATTGGCTTATTACGGTATTTTTCCCTATTTATAGTATAGGAAATATTTCAAGTGTATCGGAGAGTATCGATGCACCAATTGTTTTAACCGTTGATTTCAATTAATATATATTATATATATTTTTTATAATTTAGATCAACGATTAAAATAATTGATACACCGATACTCTCGATGCACTTGAAATATTTCCTATAGTATATAAAAGCAATTGTGCTACATGCATATCATCTTTAGTCATTATTTTCAATCATAGTATTGTATACGTATACGAATATAAAATTTAAAAATTAAAAATTAAAGTCCTACTCTCACTTTTTACATGTGTTAAAACTTATTTTTTTCCTTCCCTCACTCTCACTCTCACTCTCACTCTCACTCTGAGACACAATTCACCATTCTCATTCTCACTTTCAAGCGCATTTTTCCTTTCCTCTTTCTCTGGCGGCACGATTATCCTTCTCTTTCTCCGCCGACACAATTCTCCTTCGCTCTCTTTTCGATGCGGCACAATTCTTCTTCGCTCTCTCTCAAACGCGGTTGCAATTCTTCTTTTGACACGATGCTCTCTGTTTCAGGTGTAAGAACTAGAGATTATTAACCGATTAATTAACGTAGAAATAAAATTTAATTGCTCGGAATAGGTTCAAAAATTTAGAAATCTTAATTTGAAAATTTGAAGGTAAGATTTGAATTCAGTAGATTTTTCCAAATGGAAAAATGTATTTTTCTGCAGAAAATTACGTAGAAATGCGTACCGATAAATTAGCTAGCAGTACCGGCTTAAGTCTGTCCGGTACTGCGAGAGAGGAAATAAAACTATAGAAAAATTTAAGAAAATATTTAAAGTTAAAAATTCGGCGCTAATTCTAAAGGTTTTGGCTCAAAGTTCGGCCAAATAAACCAAAAATGCTAAACAATTGGATCGGGTCTAAGTTGGGCTCAAGCCCAACATATAAAAGCTTCCTAATGAGCATTTTAGCTCATTATTCATCATTTTGAGAGTGAGGGGTGCTAGTAAGGGGAAGAAAGGGGAGACTCTATTGTTACTATTTATTTTTCTCTTCTTTTCCTCATAACTTGAGTTACGGTACTCTAATTTGCGTGTTATTTGTGGCCTCGCGAAACTCTCGCCGAGTTCGTCATTTCTAGCTAAACATTGCTGGTAAGAACTCGAGTTCCATACTCCTTTCTTCAGCCCTAACAAATTTCTAAAATTTAGGTTTGGGTATTGAGTAAATTTTGTGTATTTTATTGATTAGGTGGTATCTGGCATTGGGCTATTGTTGGTTTGTGCCCCAATCACTGTTGGATAAGGTAAAGAAACTCTTTGCCTTGTGAATTGATTATTTAGTGAACCCTAAGATTGATTTTGGTATATTACATGATGTTAGATTGAAATTTGTGATTATTGGAGTTGGTTTTGGCAATTTGGAGTTTTTTAATTGAGTTTGGTGGACTGTTTGTGCTTGGAAGCTTGTTTGAAGGTCAATTTTGGTGATTTTTAGTTGCGCAGAAATCGGTTAAGGTATGGTTTTAGTTTTCTTTAGTTAATATGTAATGTTTCATGAAACATAGATTAGTGAATCTTAGGATAGGATTGAATTGATGATGATTATTGATGATTTATGATGTTGTTGATGATTGATGATGGTTATTGATGTTGAGGATAAATGATGAGATTTATGAAAATTGATAGTGATAGATTGATGAATAATAATTTTGATGGTTTGGAATGGTACAAATGTGGTATAATTGACGTTTGGATTGATAATTGTGAGGATGGTAATTTATGAGTAGAAATTGTGGTAAGAGTTGGTGATTTTGAACAAAATGGTTGGTTGTTGTATGGTTGGACAATGATTGAAGTGTAATTGGTAATGTACATGAATGTGTAAAATTGGAATTAGGAATGGCTAAAATTAAACGAGACTTGTGAGTTTGGAAAACTAGAAAATTTGTAAAATTTGGTAAAATCGTGTTTTAAATCAACAGTGGGTTATAACTTGGTCCTCGGAGATTGGATTTGAGTGAAATTTTGTTCAAATTAAACATAGTTAAGAGAGATTTAAAATGGTATAAAGATGAGTGAAATTAGAATTTTGTAGAGAAAGTTATGGACGTTGGAAGTTAAGGTCAAAAAACTGAATTTTGTGATGTTATAGAAAACTTAAAAATCTGGTTTGTGTGCCCACGCATACAACCTGAATTCGATGCCTAAATATATAACATGCTTACTTGCTTCATGAATTACTTGCTGTAAGTGTATATTACCTGTGTTTTACATTCTTGCATTTATTTGTGTTTTCTACTAGAATTGAGGAGGTTCGGTAGGCAGTGGCGATGGGATCACATTGAGGTTAGGTTGACGAAGGCTTTGGGATAATGGTATTTATGTTAGTTAGAAATCTCTTAAGATAGATAACCCTTTATGATTTAAGTTTACTTTAAGTTTGAATCTTATACATGTGGAAAGTTTTATAATTGTCTTTGGTGTCCCGGAACCTTATATCTTATTTATTGGACATTGTTACCAAATTGAGAACCTTCGGTTCTCATACCATATGTTGTTGTTGTGGCTAAAAAAATCAATGAAGTGATAATAAAATATTTTAGCATTAATAATAAAATTAATCAAACACCTCTTACTTCTAATCGAATAGCTGCTGCCTGAAAAAAAATCAACAACAACAACAAAGGAAGAAAAGAAATCAACAGGTTGACATATTTTCTTAGCAACATATAAGAAGAAACTGAAGGTTGTCAGATCAATACAAATGCAACATAATGGTCTGTCCACATTTGCATTCGGGAATACCCCTGAACTTCACCATGAAAGCAGCAATAAATAGTAATACCTGAGCAATGTGCTTTGCAGAGATCAATTCAACGATGACAAATAGTGCATGCTATCTTTGCTTCAAACCAAATATTTTTAAAAGACCATCAGCAATGTCAGCTTCAACAAAGCCCCTCTGAAAGAACAACAAAAAAGTCCTTTTCAAAAGAAGATCCTTAAATTTTGAAAAAAACACAAATAACATTCTCATTAAGCTTATACTAAGACATGGTCAGAATAATTCTATTGAGTGTTGACACATAATCACCAAAGTACAAGAAATAAAAATATCATATGAATTTATATGATGGGATTTTTCCCTTTTGTTTTTGTAGTGGCAAGAAGGAATTATTCACATTGCTAACAATGGCAAGGCTAAGTCAGTGTAAACTTGTACACCCTATCGACCTAACTTTATATTAAGGTGCCAGATAATATAAATATAATACCTTTTTCAAATATTCTGGTTTGAGTTTATCCTATGGTCTTTTCTACTTCTATAGCTATGAATATTTAGTGTAACTATTGCTCTTACACTAAAAGGAAATAATATAATCTTATCATGCAAAATGAACAACCAAAAACAACAAAGAGAGATTGCTGCTTCAAATAATTTAGAATTCTATGAATTGAAACGTGAGTTCAGAATTTCGATGAGAAAAAAAGCAGTGTAGCAACAACTAAAATGTGGTGAAGCACAATGATATTTTTAAAATATTTTAGAAGCACTGAAAAAATTTATATTACAAGTATGGATATGAAAAAATGCACCTTGAAGGGATCGAAACCTGTTCCATTCTGAGTAATTGGCCTTTCTGATATGCTTGAAATAACCTAAAATATGGATAATAAAAAATTTAAAATTAAATTAGAAATAAAAATGGATAATAAAAAAATTAAAATTAAATTAAAAATAAAAAATTAACATACGAAGTAAATAAAACACAAATTACATCATTCGAGTTTGTGGATTCTAGTGAATCAATAAGTAGCAACTTTCTTTAAGATATAATTAAAATACTAAGATAACAAGAACCAGAATTAAACAGCGCTGAGAAAAGTTTTTGTGAAGTGCACTATCAAAGTAGAAGAGAGGAAAGCGCGGAGAAGAGAAGAAAGCGAGGAGTGAGGTGCATGCAGTGGTGCGATCGAAGAGAACAGAAGTGATGTGCATATAGTGAAACCCCTCTGCCGAGAAGAGAAGAAATTGCAATCAAAGGAAAGGGGAGCAGTGGTGCGATGAAAAAACTCCTAGAGTGGCTGAAATCGCGATAAGAAAAGAAAATCCCCTTTGTATTATCTCTGTATTCATATATGTTTATTTTTGTATCATTATCTCTTTATTATATCTTTATAGAGTGGCCGAAAAGTAGTGAACAAATAACATGTTTTATTTAAAAAAGATGGAAAGAAATTTGGTGGCTGATTTTTTTTAATATGAAAAAATATTGGTGTTTTCTTGAAAATAGAAAGGTTAATAAGTACTGTTTTGGTCCCTAAAGTTGAGCGTAAAAATCGATACCGTTCCTCGTCTAATTTTCGATTTAGAATCGTCCTTAACATTTTTTTCGTATTAAAATCGTCCTTATAATTTTTTTTGGACAAAAATACCCTCACCACTACCAACATAATTACCTCCTCCACCACCACCACCACCAACACCAACACCAACACAACCACCACCACCAACACAACAACAAACAACAAACAGAGATCAATCAGCAAAGTTCTTCCATTAACAGCAAACAACAATTCAGAAATCAAGAAAACCAACAACTCAAAACCAACAATGATTCAACAAATCAAAGATTCAAAAAATCAAGAAGTAGAAGAAGCAGAAGACGAAGCAGAAACAAAAATCGAAGCAAGAAGCAGAGGCGGCGAGGAGCAGCGAAGCAGAAGCCGACGACGACAAAGAGGTCACGGCGGCGACGACGAGGGCGAGGCGACGACGTCGGCGAGGGCGAGGAGGAGGAGCCGAAACGGCTTGACCC
>NC_029780.3:87086335-87139172 GCF_000817695.3 Arachis duranensis
CCCTTTCGAACGTGTTTTCTTTTCCCCCCTCCAACATGCGTTACACGCATTTTTTTTTTTTTAATTTTATAACTTTTATTATTAAAATAGGAATAGGGGTAGTTTAGGAATTAAATTAAAAATTTAAATAAAAAAGACGATTTTAATACGAAAAAAATAATATGGACGATGTTAAATCGAAAATTAGATGAGGGACGATTTCGATTCTGGCGCTAAACTTTTGGGACCAAAACAGTACTTAACCCAAAATAGAATTATTTGGTGTAATTACAAATAGGTGGGTTTTGCAAATAGGAAATCAACACGTGGGGAGCGTGTTGCAATGCGTGGGGGCATGTTGGACAAGTGGCAACATCCTTATCAACACGTGGGGGCGTGTTGAAACACGTGGGGACGTGTTGAATAACTTCCACAATATTCTTATACACTTCAAATGTCAATATTCAACCAAAACACCATCTCTATTTCCATATAAAAAATAATTTCTAAAATTTGATCATTTTTTTTTTCAAAAAGTACATCCTAAAAGAATTTCATTGCTTCAAGCACACATATTTATTTACTAAAAGAATAAAATATTTATTATTTTAATTAATTTTACATTAAAAGTTATTTTATTTTTTTCTTTTCATTTATTTTAGGCCAATAAGATTTTGTTTGAGTGGTAAAACAGAAGCAAATGAAGAACTTTAATTGAAAGGTTGAGTTCAAGCTTGATAGACCAAGTCATAAAAGGCCAAGAGAATAAATCCGTTGTGGATGATATTTATTTAGATAAATCAAATATTTGTTGTAGAATTAAAAAAAATTATCACTGGTTTTACTCTATGAAATATAGATATTTTATTATATTAATATGTTTATGTTTAATATATCTTAATACAATACTTATTCGATATTATTTTGACATGTGTATTTTTATGAGTAAATATATTTTAATAAAAAATAAAAATAATTCTTTTAAACCATAAAAAAAACCGAAGAAATTAAAGTAGGAGGAGTCCCAGTCTTACAAGAAATGTGGCATAAAAATATTCCCCTATATCCCTAACAAAAAAGAATATGTTGGGTTTGCAATCAATCTTTCTGCAGCAGTTGTTTTGATCATCTACATGATTGTCATTCTATCATACATGATTACCACTTGTCCCCCCCAAAAAATATAAAATATATTTTAAAAATAATTTAAATAATATAATATTATTTTATTAGTTAATTTTTTATTCGCACATAGTGTTTTTAATTGTTCATGCGTTTACAAGTTATAAATAATATGAAATTTTCGTTTTTTTTTACCCTTTTTTTAGACTGAAACTTAGGAAGAATCATTCTAGAAGATTTGATTTATTGCTAAATAAATATGTTGCTCTATTTTGCTTCTTTTTTTTTTGAATAGAAGGAGCTCAACACAATATAGTGGAGCAGTAAAATAAACAACCAAAATAAAACATAGTAATTTTAAAAGAAAAGACACCCCCTTGTCACCTCCGGCATTGCCATCAACAACTAAAGGGGTCTGCACCACTCCACTCGTTATGGCTCAACACAGTCATGTGGGTGATATCTTCAACACATTTGCTTCTGTTCTGAAATATCCTCATGTTCCTCTCCAACCAGATGTTCCAAACGATCGCACAGAAGCATCTCAGTCGTTGCTCTCTATCCTCTCTCCTCCTTGGCCCCTCGGTCCAGCTCAGAAAATGTTCTCTTATGGATCCTGAGATAGACCATTGTTGTCCAATCATCGCCAACCAAGTACTCCAAACCTGCCAAGTAAAATCACAACATAGAAACAAGTGGTGTATGTCCTCCTTATACTTATTACATAGAACACAGATGTTATCATCCTGGTTAATGATCCCCAAACGGCCTAGTCGTTCTTTTGTATTCACTCTGCCTATGAGGACAAACCAAGAAAAGAGTTCTACTCTAGGTGGAACTAGCCCTTTCCAAATAGTCTTTGTAAAGCTGTAGCTTGTCACCTCCTCTGGTAGTGTCGATTCCTGCAAAATCTGAACAACTGAGTTAGTTATATAAATTCCTTGTTTATCATATTTCCATACTATCCTATCCTCTCTGTTGACAACTAGTTGCACAGGTCTCAATGGCTCATGTAATTGACTCAATAGTCCCACCTCCCATTGAAAGAGTTCTCTCCTCCATTGAAAATTCCAAATCCAATCTAGCCCGTCCCAAAACCCACAATCCCCTATAACAGATCCACACTGGTTTGAAATAGAGAAGAGCCTAGGAAACCGCTCCTTTAGAGGCCCACAAAGCATCCAATTGTCTTCCCAAAACCGTGTACGGCGCCCATCGCCAATCTCCATAGATAAGCCTGTCACCATCTTATGCCTCATCTGGGTGTTCGTTATATGTAGCTGGCAGATATCCTTCCACGGTCCCCCTCTAGTAGGTAGCACTTGAGTTGACAGCATTTCATGAGGATTCAGATTATAGCAGGAACAAACCACCTTCTTCCACAATGGACAGTCCTCCTTAGCAAACCTCCACCACCACTTAAATAGCATAGCTGTGTTCCGAATCATAGCATCCCCGACTCCCAACCCGCCTAGTTTTTTCGGGGCCTGCACCACTTCCCACTTGACTAGTGCTAAGCCATTACTACCATCGTCCTTACTCCACAAGAACCTTCTTTGCAGTGAAATCAATTTCTCAGCAACCGCTTTCGGCATCTTGAACAGACTCAAGTAATATACAGGCAGACTATTTAAGACTGATTTAATCAGAACTAACTTCCCTGCCTTATTCAGAAGTTTAGCTTTCCACAAACTGAGCTTCTCCTCGACTTTGTCTATTATAGGCTGCCAGGTCTTAACTAACCTCGGATTTGCACCTAACGGGATTCCCAGATATTTTACTGGAAGGGTCTCACCTTTACACCCCAATAACTGGCACATATTCTGGATCCATTGTTCTTCACAGTTGATCGGAATCAAGCTTGACTTATCAAAGTTAATGCTGAGACCTGACATCAACTCAAAGCATCTCAATAGCCTCTTGTAATTCCTGATAGTGTCCTCCTCTGGTGGGCAAAAAAGGATCGTATCATCAGCAAACTGCAGGTGTGACAGTGCTACACTATCTCTCCCTATCGACAAAGGTGATATACGCCCACTCCTGACTGCCTCTCCCACCAACCGATGCAAAACATCCACAACCAGTACAAATAAGAATGGAGAAAGCGGGTCACCTTGTCTCAGACCTCTTTCCATCTTGAACGGCTTGGAAGGTGATCCGTTTATCAAAACCGACATCGATGCCGTGGAAACACACTCCATAACCCACGATCTCCATCTATGGCCAAATCCCATTTTCTGCAATACTGTGTCGACGAAACTCCACTTGACCCTATCATATGCCTTCTGGAAATCTAGCTTGATTAGTGCCGCCTTCTTTTTTCTCAATTTGAGCCAGTTTACCGTTTCACATGCGATCAGTGTCCCATCATGTATCTTCCTGCCCCTTACAAATGCACTTTGAGTTTCCCCTACTAATGTTGGCATTACTGGTCTCATCCTCCTGACCAGCACCTTAGAGATAACCTTGTAAATGCATCCTACCATGCTGATAGGTCGCAGATCTTTAATCTCCTTTGCTCCTATGAACTTTGGTGCTAACGCCACCCAAGTGATGTTAGAGTCTGTTGGCAGCCTTGACGTCTGAAAAAAACCCAGCACTGCAGCCGTGAACTCACTCCCAATCTCATCCCAACATCTCTTTACAAAATTCATGTTGTACCCATCACACCCTGGTGCCTTAGATGACTCACAATCCCACACAGCTTCTCTGATTTCCTCAGCTGTCGGCATTGCCTCCAAATTTACAGAATCTTCCTGATCTATCCTATTCACTAGACCATCTCTGAAGCTCAGCCTAGGAGAATTTTCCTGGTGATAAAGATCTTTGTAGAAATCTTTAATAGCAACTTTTATTCTAGCTTGGTTTCTGATCAGTCTACCACCAATTACCAGTGTATCAATTCTGTTGTTCCTTTGTCTAGCTGATGCTAAGTTATGAAAATATCTTGTATTTTTGTCCATATCCTTTGCCTGACGAGATCGAGACATCTGTTTCCAATGCACTTCTTTTCTGACATACCACTTCTCACAGCAAGTAACCAACGCCTTTCTTCTAGCCTCCATTGTTCCATCATACACCCCATTGCTTACCAAATCATCAATCTTCTTGATTTCTTCCTCAAACTTCGCAATCTTAATGTCCATATTCCCAAAGTTAGTCTTGTGCCATTTTCCTATCGGTACCGTCAAAGCCTTTAACTTGTCTGTAAACTGCATCTCTCCCAACCCTCTCCATTCCTCCTTCACTAATCTAAGAAAGTCTGTATGTGTAAACCATGAATCTAGGCTTCGGAACGGCCTTGGATCTCTTCTCTGCCTCAAGTACTCTAAAATGATAGGACAGTGATCTGACAAGCCCTTTGGTCCACCTCGTATCCGTGTCTCGGGAAACTGCTCTAACCATTCGACGCTAACCAACGCTCTATCTATGCGACTGCATGAACGTCCACGGAACCAAGTGAACTTACGATCTGTTAGTGGCAGATCCACTAGATGCATGTCTTGTATCCAACTCCTGAAATCTTCTGCCGACCTAGGTAGAACATCAGCACCTTGCCTTTCTTCCAAATGCACAATTTCATTAAAATCACCCATGTAGCAGCTAGGGACCTGACATAAACCTGCTATGTAACTCAACTCTTCCCACACCTCAATCTTCGCATCTCTAGTATGTGCACCATAAACCAAGACAATAGCACAATTGTAATTATTCTTCACCAGGACCCCTTCAACACACAACCATCTCTCCCCCTTATAACAATTATTCTTTCGAAACACTGAATTATCCCATATCAACAAGAGACCCCCTGCTGCCCCATCAGACCCTACAAATTCCCAACCAGCGCTATCGTGCCCCCAAATTCTAACAACATCAAATCTTGACACAACTTGTTTTTTAGTCTCAATCAGCCCCAACATATCTAATTTATGTTTTTTCTTCAAATCTTTCACCATTCTAATCTTACCATCACCCCCTAATCCCCTAACATTCCAAGAGCTAAAAATCATTTAAAATTCTTTTTACACACCTGTTTTTGTTTTTGGGCCTGCACCGTCGCAATTTTTCCTTCCGCTTTGCTAATTTTCTTTTCCTTTCAATTTCTTCGTTCTGAGCTTGGAGTATTGCCATAATGTCATCTTCCTCGTCAACCATTATAACCCCCGATTCCTTTGCCAAATCCCAAGTCCTGCGGTTCTCCAGCAGCTGCTCCTCCAGTTTCAAGGCCTCAGTATTACTATTCTCTTCCATATCCCTACCTTCAGCAAGCCCAGTCTCCTTCCCTTCAAGTCTTCCCTCCCACTGACCAGAGTATCTCTTCAAACCGCTCTGTCCTCTGTCCTTATTCGAACCAGTACAAGGATCGGCTTCTTCATCATGATCTGGTCCTTCATCTTTATAATCAGTACCGTTATCATCCCTCATTGCTTCCGCGCCGTTAATAATGGCAAGCTCACCGTTCCAAACCACTCCAATCTCACCGTTGCACCCTAGGTTCGCTGCCCCACCATCAGTTGTAGCGTCAGCGTCGTTTCCAGACCCATTTCCAGCATTCCTGTCCTGAGCATAGTCGTCAGTTTGCATCGAGGCATCGCCATGACCACCAGTCCCGATCTGCCCTCTTTCCTCTCCTCCTTCAATCGCAGTTACCGGTTCGTGTATAATACACCTGCCCTGGTCATGTTCCCCAGTCCGCGTGCATGCAACCCTGACAGAGCGCACTCCTTCTTGTTGGACCCAGCCGGCCTCGACGAGTGCAGCGCCCCCCTCCGGAAGAAGGATCAAGCTGTTGGAGCGCACCCAGTCTTCCTTGCTCCTCCGTGGATCGAACCGGCCCGGCTTCTCCAAAGCAGGCCCTGATTGCTTAATGCTGTCCTCACTTGAGATTGGGCCTATAAAGAGCTGGTTCTCATACTCGCTCCTATTGATGTGGCCAGCCCAATCCGGATTGCATTTAGTCTTTATTTGTTTCCCTTTATTGGAGCCCATTTTCAGCACATGATAAGCACATGACCTTGTCCTCTCTGAATCAGTCCCATTACTCATAACCGTCTCTTCCACAAAATCAGCCACCCCTTGATTATCTCCCTTAATTGATTGATCCGTTACGTAATTCAAACGATTCTGAGAATAATTTGCATTAACCCATTCATTCAAAATTGCCTCCGAAATTACCGTTCTACCCTTTTCTCCTTCATCCTTCCGGTTAACCTGCATGAGTCCGGCTTCATCTTGGTCTCCCTCCGGTACCAGTTCAGTCTGCTGTTTATGCTCCATCCTCAACCCTATGGTTGTCTTTGTGTTATCAAAGTTCCCTATTTTGTCAGTAATAACAGTTTTCTCCCCCAGACTCTTTGAGCACTGCAAATTACATGCCTCATGTCCAACTTCTTTAACGAACACATCAAAGCCCCCAGAACCAACTGTTATATGGATCCATTCCTGTATGACTTTCATTATGCACGTATCAATTTGGACGCGACCCACCGTAAAAGAATCGCACAATTCTGTTTCTCGTGAACACCTAACCACGTCCCCCCACTGACATCCTATTGCAGTAAAGGTATCAACAGACCAAGCGTGCAATGGAACCCCAAAACATTCAAGCCATACCCTACGAGTTTCACTATGTTCCGATTCCTCCCACCTCCATACATTGTGGAATAAGCGTAGCAGGCAATTCATGTTAAAGTTATAAGTTTCTTCAGCATTCACAGCACTATCAAAGGTCATCAGAGCTTTGAACGCTCCCATTTCCCTAACCTGTACGACATTAGGTAAGTTCTTCGCGATGACTTCTTTCAGAGACTCAAAATTAATGGGCTTCGTTGCACCCCCAATGAGACTTCGCTGCAGCCATTCCAGATTATCCTTTGCCACTTCAACTTCCACCTTCTTCATCCAAGCGTTGTCATGCAGGTCTTCTCCGACCTTTTCCATTCCTGGAGGCCGTTCATCTGACCCCACCTCATTCGGTCCTGTTTCTCTATGCGTGTTGTGATTGGTGTGGCGCTGGATGCCATCCACTCGTGGTTCCAGAGGTACGGACGATTTGTCCGACATTCTCCTGTATCTAGCCTCTCCCACAAAGACGTCCTTCCCTCTAAGTCTCATTCGATTCATTTCCGCTATAGCTTTCAGCGCCCCTCCTTTTGTTGTATAGCGAATGAAGGCAAAAATGTATATATTTCGATTCCTCTGTTTTCGGGATAAATATATATCATTGATGCGTCCTGTCCAATTGAATAAGTGGAATAGCTCTTTCTTTGATATATCTGCGGGAAGATTGCTCACAAAAATTGAGTAAGATTCATGTTCCAATCTTCGATACTCTTCTCTGTTCCAAACCCTGGGATCATTGCCACGATACCTAGAACTACCCCTCTCCGTGTTTCCCACCCATGCTCTCTCTCTCTCTACCGCTCATCCTCTCTGTTATATATGTACATTGGGGTGGATCTTCTTTAACGAAAAAAAAAATAGATACTATTTAATATATAATTTAATATTTATTTTTTTATTTAATTTTGATTTTATTTAAAAAATTAAAAATAAAAAATTACACTTTATTCTCTTAAGTATTTTTTTCACTCGAAAAGATCCATTTTCCAATGTATATATATGGTCAGAAAATAACTTACAATAATTGTGGTGGGCCAGTTGAACCCGTTGCAATTGGAAAACATACTATACGTACTCCACACGGTAATATTCTGGAATTTCAAAAAACTAGAAAAAATAAAAGTTTTACTTCAAGTCCAAAATGAAAAGGTAACTAAAGTAACTAAACGCACTATTTAACTACATATCACAAAGTTACTTCAAGGCATATCACAAAAGCTGTCAGAAATTGATTAGAAAAATTGTGGGGACCCCTTAACCTTTTCTTTTTCCGTAGTTTCTTTGTAGAAAAATAATTTTAAAAACTAATTAATAACTCAACACATGAACTAAAACGTTAATTTTTATTTTTATTTTTATTAATAAAGTTAATATATAAAATTTATTTAAAAATTATATAAAAATTAAATATATTATTATCTATTAACTAAATTTTAGGGTAATTCCCGTTGAAAAATTAAATCTCATTTAAAATTATGCAAATATTCTAATTAGTTACTCGCCTTGTTCTAAACATCTATATATAAGTCGAATTAAGTTAGTACGATTTATTATTTTATTTATATGTATATTGAATCAATAAAATTTGAATTAGATAGAAACACAATAAATCAAATTAAATGAAATTATTTTACTAGAGAAAGAGTCAGAACACTACTAAATTAAATTAATCAGATTTAATTTATAGCATCACACATTTGGCAAAGATAAATCAATTTTATTGAATTCGATTTTTTACTAAGAAGTTCAATATATAAATCGAAACAAATAAATTCGATTTATTGGTGGACTCCTTCTATATAAGGATTCGAATCAGCTTCATATGATTTATATTCACAATTCTCTCCCCACCTCCAAACCCCACATGCGAGAGAGAGTTTTCAGAACAAAAGCGACAAAGTTTAAAGTTGCAGTCATAGAGGACGGCTTGAATTATATCTACTGATTGGACGAAATTGCTCATATTACTGATAACATCAATGAAGACGTGAGTACATGAAATTTTTTTCTTCATGTTAGATTAATATTAACAAATGTTAATAATTTAGAATTATTAATTTATAAATATTAGTTAGAATAGTGATATTAGAATTTTTAAATTAGAAATATTAGTGATAATAGTGCTTTATAATTATCTTAAATTAGATGTTTTTAAATGAGAAATGCTAGTGATCGATAAATGTAGATTTTACGAGGATTTGCTATAGTTATTTATTAATTATGTAAAATTTATTATGGATTCTTAGTAAAAGAATTTTTACTATTATATAGTCAATTCGATGTATTGCCAATATAAAGAGGTAGTATGGTATGATCCTGGATGACTAGATCATACCATAACTAGAGATTGTCGGATTATATCATCTTACGAGACTCAACAACCACTGGTTTAGGCTGGATGAGACGCAAGTTTACGCTTTTGTGGAGAGATGACATCCGGAGATGCGTACATTTCATATGCTATTCGGAGAGTGCACCATTATATTACAAGATGTGGCATATCAACTAGGTCTTTCAATTAATGGTGACTACGTGAGTAGATACTTGGCAGACTTTTAGAGATTTATTGAGGGCAGCCAAACTCTTGGACTTGGTTTGAGGAGCTACTCGGTATGTTACATTCTGCAGACTGCATTGACAAGTTCAGATGAAGTACTTGTGGTTCCAGGAGACTTTGAATGAGCTTTCTCTATTCGGATGATGAAACTGTTAGGAGATTTACAAGGACGTACATTATGAGGTTGTTAACGATCCAATTGTTTGGTGACAAGTTTGGGACACATCTTCACATCTAGTGGCTGCCTTACGTAACTAGCTTGCAAGACTTGGGTAAATACAGTTGAAGGTCTATCGCTCTTATATGGTTATATCGATGCTTGTGTCATGTTGTCAATAGGAACATCGTTAAGTCATGAATTTTTTGGCATTTTTTTTTACTTTTAGACATGTTGGTTTTGACGCATTTGATTGGTCGTTGGCGTTGAGGTATTTATGTTTGTTAAGTGTGTTATGTCGATTACTAATCGTTCTATAACTTGCTATTATTGACCTGATATATCAGATGATAAGTGGTCGAGATATTAGCCAACTTCGAGCAAGAAAGGACTTAGAGTGATGCAATTGGAACTGTTGACCAACTTAGAACTTAGTTGAGGTTGATGTATCCCGTGCATCGCTACCACCAAATTCCAATCCTACGTCTAAAAAAATTCTGCTATTTCATGGCCTTCAGGTTTAAAGTTAAAAAGTACAACAGATATTGCTGAGTTATAAAACTCAATGGTCCACCCTGACTAACCGGAATACTCCTCTCTAGATCATCATCGCTATCCTCATCTATCATTGCAAGCTCCACATCATCATCCTTCCGCAGTACATCTTTCATTCCCCTTAAAGCCGGTATCATCCCAAGAATATTTGTTATTGCAATCGCAAGTTCACCAAAAGAATGATTATCACCAATTTCTATATCATTAACAGGTTTTAGATCAACTGTGAAGGATTGAGATGCCACCAACACTGCTTCGGGTGAAATTACAGACATAGAAGAAGAGGCAACAACAAACATTAACTAGAGGCTCATGGAATTACTAGTGATTGAGGATTTTGATTCAATCTTTTTGAACTAGAGACCATATCTTCAAACTTGGCAAACAGTTTATGGGTTCTTACCTCGAAAAATTGACGATGACAATGAAACAAAACTTGCAAATTTTCATCACTATCTATTACAAAGGATTCATACTTCACACACCATCTCGGACAATAGAAATTTGAATCCTATAAAATAATTTCTCCACGCATTTCATGTCATGGACTCCCAATTTTTGGATTATAGTATTTTTAGTTGAGCAATACTCGTAGAAGGTTTAATAAAGACACTCATTGGATCCTTATTAGTAAATTTTATTCCTTCGTTTTTTTTTCATTAATATTCTCTCTATAGTGTACAAGAACTAAAAAAATATCATCACTAGTCATTATAAATGCCACTCTAATAAAGAGTAAATGTTCTGGTTGTATTTATAGGAGGCAATTAATTGTAAATTGAAATAACTAATTTCAATTTAAATTCAGCTATACGTATTGAAGTAAATCAAATTCAGTTGATTTGATTTACTCTTATTGCTATAAGCTTATAAATTGAACTCAGTTGTATTAATTTAGTGTGTTACGTGCTATTCCAACAATAAATTGAAACAAGACATGTTGATTTACTATGGCTGATGCTAAATCGAATTCATTTGATTCGATTTCCATGAAAACGATATAAATCAAATTAACTTTATTCAATTTATATGGAGATATAAATCGAATAGGCGTATAACTTATTTGTGTTTAGGACATTTGTGTAATTTTTAACCCCATTCGATTTATTCATATAAATTATACTAAATTTTATATTTACTAAATTATTTTTATCCTAATAAAATACAATATAAAAGATAAATGGACACATATATTTAATATGTGTTATTTACTAGTAATAATGCACTAATAATAGCTTCATTAAAAAATCTATTATTTTTAACCTAACTTTATTTTATTTTAGTTTTCCTACTGGAGATGTATTATATATGACATATTATTTATGTCTTTATCTATTAATATTGATTTCAGGTAAGTAATTTTATGATATAATATAATTTTTATGAGCTAAAAAAATTCGAGACTAATCATTGTTACATAAAAAAGAATTTGGCATAAGATACCACAAAAGAAAATACAACCATATAATACATATCAAACATATAAAAGCCACATTTACATATTCGATCTCGAAAAGCCTTGCATAATTAGCCTATAACTAAGTGTAGTTAATTGGTCATTCTTCTTATTATGTGCTATTTTTCCAGTACTAAATTTGACCAATGTGTAAAAATATTTATAATAAAATAAATTTTTTAAATATTAATAAATTTTTAAATTATAAAAAATTTGTTTATATATTTATTTATATTTTAATAAATCCAGATTTACAAATCAGTTAAACTAATTTATAAACTTACATCTAATCTATTAATAAATTTCAATTTTTAAAACAGTTTGTACCTGAAGTTATTTCCACCTCCAACTCACACACATCACCATTCACTGCGTATTGTGGTTTATCATAATCATCTTCATATCCCATTATCCATTATCCTTTATCCAAAATAATATTACTGAGTAGTGAGTACATATAAACGAGAATCATGTTGTACGAGACATTTTTAAATTAATATTCAAATAGTGTTAACAACAATGTGATGACTTGATGAAGGTTCATTATTGTGGTGACTGGTGACATTATCTGACAATCAACATAACCTGTAAATAATAATAATAATAATAATAATAATAATAATAATAATAATAATAATAATGATCAAAGATATCTTTCATGCCAATGAAAACTAATACAAATGGTAAAATCTAATATGTGATGAAACTATTTAATTATGAATCAAAAGTTAAGTTAATTAGGGAATAAACTACTATTTATGTCCAAAAATTTTGCGAATGCTGATAAAAGTACTCGTTAAATACGAAAATTAATGTTGTATTTATGAAAAATGAGAACAATAATACCCAAATCTTGATTTTTATTGACTTTTTAATAAAAATTTCAAATTACTTATTCTATCTTCTTTTCCAAATTTCCAATCTCACAACTCTCACCCTTCGTCTTCCTCCGCCACCGCCAGCCACATCTCTTCGAGATCCTAGCACCTAATGTTTTTCTCCAACCTTTATTCTCAACCTCTATTTCTCTCTTTTTTAATCCCAATTTGTTCTCCAAATCCAAATTAACTTCAACATCATTACTCTTGTTGTTCCATTCTTCTTCAGATGCAACAACAACACTCAGAAAATTATTGTTGTTGTTACAACACACACGATAAAGCACATTATTTTCAAGATCTTCAACATGAATGTTGTTGTTCTTCTTATTCCAAAGCAACAAGTGGCAGAGTTCAGCAACTAGAGCTAATAAGAGGCCGGCGACCACAGTCTCTTTCCAACGGTGACTCTAAACACTGCCACTACTAGAAAACTATTTATTACAGACGGATATTTTCAACAGATTTTATCCCACGGAAATACAAACAGATTTTGCGAGAGAATTTCTGACACGTTAAACATCTAGATACATACAATGCCACATCATTCTTCATTCTTGGCCACCAGAAGATCGCTTTCAGATCCTGATACATTTTGGTGCATCCTGGATGGATTGAAAACCCGCTCTTATGAGCTTCCTTTAAGATACGCTGTCGCAGGTCTCTGACATCTTGCACAATAATCCGGTTCTTGAACCTCCGCAAACCATCCTTAGCTTTTGACACTCTCTTCTGTCTTCCTTGTTCAATTGCCGGCAATGCTTTACATAATGCTTCACCATCTTGATAAACCTTCAGAAGTTTTGATTTAAAATCACTTGAAATTTGCAATTGACTCAAACACAGAATTTCAGATTCTTCCCTAACTCCTAGTTTCAAACCTTAAAATGCCTTTAGTAACTCTTCTCCTCACAGCAGCATCCAAGCTGCATATAGAGACTTTTAACTCAAGACGTCTGCCACAACGTTTGCTTTTCTTAGATGATAATTCAATTCGAAATCATAGTCTTTTAGAAGCTCCATCCACCTCCTCTGATGCATATTCAACTCTTTCTGTTCAAAGAGATACTTCAAACCCTTATGGTATGAGAAAACGTAAAACTTAATGCCATAGAGATAATGCCTCCATATTTTCAGAGCAAACACAACAGCAGCAAGTTTTAAGTCATGAGTCGGGTAGTTCATCTCATGCGGCCTTAGCTGCCATGAGGCATATGCTACAACATTTCGATGCTACATTAGAATGCACACCAAATCCTTTAATGATGCATCACAGTACACTTCAAACGATTCACTTGGCTCAGGTAGTACCAACACGGGTGCAGTAGTTAACCTTTGCTTCAATGCTTGAAAACTCTTTTCGCATTCTGGAGACCATATAAAAGGTGTATCCTTCCTAGTCAGCTTAGTTAAAGGTAAGGCGAGCTGTGAAAATCCCTTAATGAATCTCCGATAATACCTCGCCAAACCTAGGAAACTCTTAATCTCTGTCATTAAAGTTGGTCGCTTCCAATTCATTACTGTTTCCACCTTAGCAAGATCCACAGCTATTCCCTGCTTACTCACCACGTGACCAAGAAACTTTATCTCATTCTTCCAGAACTCGCATTTAGATAACTTAGCGTATAACTTCCCATCTCTCAGAATTTGCAGCACAGTTCGCAAGTGATCAACATGCTCCTCCTCAGTCTTAGAATAAACAAGAATATCATCAGTGTGAAGACAATAACAAACTTGTCCAAGTATGGCCGAAAAATTCTGTTCATATAATCCATGAATACTACCGGAGCATTAGTTAACCCAAAAGACATCACTGTATACTCATAATGACCATAACGTGTTCTGAAAGCAGTTTTCGGAATATCTTCATCTCTAACCTTTATCTGATGATACCCAGATCGCAAATCAATCTTAGAAAACATACAGGCACCCTGTAACTGATCCATTAGGTCATCAATTCTAGGTAATGGATATTTATTCTTCACAGTGATCTTATTCAGTTGCTGATAATCAACACACAAGCGCATACTTTCGTCCTTCTTCTTTACCAGTAACACTGGTGCTCCCCACGGAAAAATACTCGGTCAAATAAAGTGCTTACCCAACAGATCTTCCAATTGAGCCTTCAATTTGGCCATTTCTAAAAGTGACATCATATAAGGAGTAAATGAAATCGGACCGGCTCCAGGCACCAACTCATTTGCGAATTCAACCTCTCGATTAGGTAGAAATTCATTAATATCATTCGGAAACATATTTGAAAATTCACATACAACCGGAATCTGCTCTAAACTCTGATCATCACCTGATACTCCCGTAGTTAATAAAATAATTCCCTGACATTCAATTCCAGAACAATTTACTATCATAGAGTTCAAATAGTAACTGTTCACCACAATCGGCACTTCCGACCCTTCCGACATAAACTATACTGACTTCTCAGAACAATCAAGCAAAACATGATTCTTAGATAACCAATCCAATCCCAAGATGAAATCAAGACCAGTCATCGGCAAACAAATCAAATCATGCACAAATTCACGCTGTTGTACTCAAAATGGAACTTGTGGGCATCCTAACCTAGTCACCATAGCTTTATGAGTAGCATTATGCACTTTCAAATCATAACCTAAAACCACCATTCTTAATCCTAATTCATTAGCCTTTTCAAATGCAATAAATGAATGTGTTGCTCCTAAATCAAATAAAGCATTTAAGATTTTACCAGCCATTTCATAGTTACCTCTAATCAGTGTCTCAGATCCCTCAGTACCTGCTGCAGAAGTGGTGTACACTCTCCCCGGCTGCTGTACCCTACCAGTCTCATACTTCTTCTTCTCCGGACAATTATTGGCCAAATACCCAGGCTGTCCACAAAAATAACATACTCCAAGTCCTAATCTGCATGGAACTCCAGGATGATACTTTTCACACCTCTAACAGTTCAAATCCTGCTTTGGCTGCTTTCCAAACCTTCTTCCTTGATTAACATTAGTATTCGGCCTTCTGTAATTGCCTTGGCTTTGATTTTGCTGTGGGACAAAACCTCCACGCTTGAAGTTCCTACCTCTCGGAGCAAAGTTCCTCCCTGAAGTCCTCTGAAAGGGCACCCTCAAACTTCTTTTCTCTACTGCCGCCTTCCTCACACATTCCTCAGCCACCCTACTCTTATTCATCAATTCAGAAAATACTCTAATCTCTATTGGGGCAACGAAGCTCAGAATATTACTCCGAAGACCTCCCTCATATTTAATACACTTCTACTTAGCAAAATCTTTAGGCGCACCTTGACAGGTACGAGAAAAGCGACACAACTCCTCAAACTTACTAGTATACTCAGTAACAGTCATCTGCCCTGCTTTAATTGCATCAATTCAAGTTCTTTGGCATTTCTGACTGAATTAGGAAAGTATTTCTTATAGAATTTTGTTTGGAAGACCTCCCAAGGAATCGCAGCACCATCTGGCTGCAGAATATGTCGTGTTCCCTGCCACCAATACTGAGCCTCACCTTACAGCTGATAAGTTCCAAATTCAATCCATTGCTCCTCAGGAACCTATTGAGCCTGCAATGCCCGTTCCATAGCCTGAATCCAATTATCTGCATCAGTGAGATTTGAGGTTCCCCTGAAGGTCGGAGGGTGAACTTTCAGAAATGTGGCAAGTGTCATAGGGTCGTCCTCATCATTATTGTTCCCGTGATTACCCTGGTTTATCTGATTATCCAATACATCGGTTGTCGCTTGCATAATTGTAGCCATATTTTCCAAGGCAGTCATAAAATCTACTGGATCATTCCCTGCCGGGCCAGGAGTAACGGTGCCTATCCTACCTCTACCTCGCCGGCGACCACGTCCGCGAGTCAACATCTGGTCCCTATACACACCAAACAAGTGATATTAAGTTGATCAGTCTCAATATCGTAGGTCTAATGCTTTAAGTTCCAAATGCATGCTCACAAACGTTTATGCCATACATATCAGTCAAATATCCTAATAGCACATAAACACATATATAGAGAATGCACAGAAGCACAATCAATCTGTCTTTCAGGCTCTATAGGAATGAACTGCTCTGATACCATAATGTAACACCCTACCATACTGAGCTTTACACTTAAGTCGTAAAACAGAGGTGGAGCGGTATTATGACCTCTAAAATAAAATGTGTACATATAATAGCAGAAGGATTATAATATACTCGGAGCCTTGAAGAATAAAGGAAATAAAAATCGCAAAATGAAGGCACAATGCTCAAGAAACGAGTTATCTTGCATACTAAGAAAGCTACAGCTGTTAAGTATAAAGTAACCAAAAACAAAAACAGAGGGTCAAAGATACAAAGTAATAAGCTCCTAACTCAGCCCGCAAAGTCAAGACTGGCCGGAGAACACACACACACACACACACACACACACACACACACACACACACACACACACACATATATATATATATCCAAAATCCAAATGTACATAAACAAAATCCTGTCTCTCCATAAACCTCTAAGAGGATAAAAAGGAATAAGTTATGCAGAGAGAAAGCTAAGTACATATATATACATCACTGTACAACAAAATAACTCAGTAACCACTTCGCTTCAGGAGTCCAAATGTCTAATGAGATGCTTCTCGACCTGCATCTGAAAAATAACAACATAGTATGAGATAAGAATTAGAGGTTCTCAGTATGGTAAAGGTGCCACACACATAATATATAAGGTCCTGGGAATGCCAGAGGCAATCCTAGAACACCGACACTCAGATTATAGAGCTTAAAGTATTAAACAGAAGCCATGAAAGGTGGTTTACTAAGAGTATCTAAACCTAACTTAACTTAATCTTAAATCTAAGACCCGTACTGTCGTTCCTCCATACCTCCATCTCTGTCAGCATTTCACAGACAAATAAACAGATAAAGGCAAGCACAAGAAGGTTACAAGTACTGCAGGTAACGGGTATACATTTAACATAGTAAATGCACTTAGGCAAACCCATTTAGAGCACAAACAAGTAATTCAAGTAATATGCACATGATGCATGCCTGTCCCATGGCTAATGAGCTCATCTGTCGGTTATACAGCTAACCTGACAAGTTTGATTTGCTAAACCATTGGACTGTCCTCTGACGTGCATCCCCATGAGTCTATGCATAGCTTTTACTCATATATATATCAAATCGCTCAATTGGGGTACCATTCCCGGGAATTTATAAGTGTCCGATCACCCTTACATCGTAGGGTCAACAGAGTATCAAGTTTTCAACCTGGTACACATGGTGATAAGCCACGGTACTTTATCCAAGAAATCTCATATCTCATATCATTTAATCATTCAAGTCAAGTGTCATACATGATTATTCATTTGATGATCAAGCCAAGTATCATACATGATCATCCGTAAGATTTCGTAATTAATTCATCACTTTTTAGCTTTACTTCACCTCCAAGTTATCCCCATTTCCTAGCTTCATCTGATTATTGGTTTAATACTACTATTTATGACTAAAGGAATGAAAATAGAGGTTTAGAAGTTTGAAATAGGATTTAAAACTCAAAAATCATGTTTGCTGGAATAGGGGTCACGCGTACGCGTGGACATGCTTGTTAGCTCCTTATGCGTATGCATCGCCAAAATTCCATGCCACGCGTACACGTGGATGCACATTCTTTAAAAAAAAAACAGATTCAGTAGCAAGTTGCAGAATTATAAAAGATACAGTTTTCAGGTATAATCTTCCAACACCCATAACTCTTTCGATTTAAAACATTTTTCACTCGTTCTTCGAATGGCATAAACTTCATAAACCCAATTTTCATTTTAAAACAAGTTGAAAGCAAATTGTAGGTCTAGAAGCCAAGTTATGCCTCGTCGAAGTTTGGCTCAAAACCAAGATTTTATAATCTTTCAAAACCTCTTCTTCATTCCAACCAAAACCCATGAGATCAAGACAACAACCTACACTTACTACACAAAGTGTCCTCCATCCTCAATGCAACAACCACATAAAGGTCATACTTTAACCCAACAATAATTACATACATACATACCAAATCCTACAACTAAAACCATAGCTCACAAGATACATAATGATATCCTCAATTCAATAATTATAATTTTCAAACCATCAACTAATCCACAGCTCCATACCAATGCATATATAACAACAAGATGCGAAACAATAACACACACATATATTCCAACCTATCCTATGGTCGTCTAGCCTAAGTTTTTACAGAATATTATATATTAAAGGCACGAAACCTAAACCATACCTTGGTTAATTCCCACGTAGCGACCAAAGAAATTCTCCCAACACAAACACAGCCACAAATCTCAATCAAAATACTAATGCCCAGCCTCCACCAAAATTCCAACGTCCACAATTTCAAGTTCGAATTATTTATTCACAACCTAATACACATTCATAACACATATATATCCAATTTAATACCCAAATCTCAAATTCAGTAATTTAAATCGAATTTATGGTATCCTCACCTTACCCAAGCTTCACATAAGAAAGACTGAATGTTTTCCTCAAACTAACTGGATCCTAAAACATCAAAAAGCAAAAAAAATTCAACATCTCTATTCAATTTTCGAAAAATTGGGAAAGGAGTGTCTGAGAGTGATTAATGGCTTACCTATGAAATTGTTCTGGTAGAAACGTAGAGCTCGACGTGGTGGTCGCGTTGCCGCAAACGATGCGGTGATCGGAACTCAGACGGAAGAGTCACGGGATTTTGAAATCACCGTAAGGTTTTCGGCAACTCTTCTCCTTTCCTCCTAATTGCTTCAGCACTGTATATTGCTGAATTGGGGAAGAGAAGGAACGTGGGTTTATTTAAAGGCTAGCCTGGTTGGGCTCACGGGCCCGACTCGAGCCCAGTTCAATCGGTTCGGTCCGTTCGGTCCAATTTTAGAACGATTTCTTTGAAATTAGTGTCAAAATTCTCGTTTCAATGAGCTATATCCTAATTTGATATAATATTCATATTTCTAATTTTCTTTATTAAGAATTAATTTATCAATTAATTATTTACTAATTTAACGGGGTTTACATGAATGATTTTGGATTAAGAAATTTTAAAAATTTTCAACAAATCTCTAACACAATAAATTTTGAAATGATTCTTCTTATAAGAAACATTGATTTTTGTATATGTTTGTCTTTGTTGAATTCTACCGTCTTAACCCTAATGTTAAACTCAGATTCCTAATCTCATTTTATCCAATTTTAACCTTTCACCACCACCTATTGTCGCTATTATTCTTATCCTTTCTGAACTAGATACCAAATGAGCGAAATGAGAAGGAAAAAAAAAAGAAAGACTAGAGGCAAAGAGACTAGAGAGTGTTGATGATAATTAGGAGTGGAATGGATAAAGCAAGGTTTAAATTTCAACTTAACCTAATTCAACTCAAACTCTACTCGCTTCCTAATTTTCTCAATTTGACCTACAAAACAAATTTATTTTTACCCAAACATAATATTTAGTCCTTTCACATCTCATAATATTAAATATTAGTTATCTATAATTAACAAATTGAATTATTAGCTTAGTGATAATAACTATTTGTATATAAGACAATAATTTAAATTTAAATATTTACTCGTTATATATATATTTTTGTGAATATTCATATTATATATTAAAGTGCGAATTGAGTGGATAGAGTTTATTCAACATTTAAACCTGATTTTACTTGATTAATAGGAGCGAATTGAATATATGTAAGTATAGATGATACTATATTAATTCTAATGATAACGATAAATAGAAAAAAAAGGGGGTTAATGAACATAAAAGAGAGTAAAATGACACTAGAGATGATGATGATAATGGAGGATTGGTGGATGGGGTTGGATATGGTTAGTAGGGTTTGGTTGGAGATTAAATTTGAATTTAGAGGTAGCGTTAGGATAAAAAATTCATTAAGAATTAATTTGCCTAAAAATTAATATTTTTTAATAAAATATCCATTTAAAAAAGTACTGTAATCTTAGAGATACTTCTCAAAAAAAATTAAAGATGATTTTGAGTTTTGATTATCAAACCATTACTTTAGTCTTGTGAGTATTTACAAATTATGGTATAAGATCAAATAGCAAAATCATCAAATATGTAGTTAGATGTCGAAAGTGGATCTTTTCCGGTGAAAAAAAAATTGGATGGTATTCGGTGGAAGATCTCACTCTTCATTGTATTCTTTTTCTCATTTATTTTTGGTCCCACTTATAGAATTAAAGGTGGAAGATTACACTTTATTCTCTCTAGTGACAAAAAAAATGGAGAGGACCTATTTCCCTAGATGTCTATATATTAAGGGTGGAAACATGAAGTATGTGGAGATTCGTACCATTTATATATAGCTATGTATTTTTTTTTTTTTCACTCATAAAATATATGTTGGTAATAATCGTTTTGAAGTTTGACCTGGATATCACCATAAAAGGAGGAAAAGAACAAAAGAAAAGAAAAAAGATGCAAAACACAATCCAATAGACAACAATGAAAATGATTCAAGTTTAAGGAAACAATGGTTAATTAGATAAATATAACTAAGTAGAGACGTATTACTTGAAATTTTACCCAGTCTTTATAACTAATTTTGGATAAATTTTAGAACTAGATCAATTGACTAAAAAGATGCTCATTCGAGCAACTTGTGGGTGGTCTTTCTTCTAATGGAATATAATATAATTATGTACGTCGTTGGAAAAAATAATCTAATTAAAGAGGATGATTTAAAAGTTTGTTAAGTTACATAATTTAATGTGCAAGCTACATACATGTGTCTTATTCTTATAAGTGGTTGTGCGTGTGCAAAGAAGAAAAATGTGTTAGTGTGGCAACAATAATGAAAATGATTTTAGGGATTATCTTAAAAGTTTCGTGTAGCTAATGAATTATCCCTAAAGTATTGTTATGGAAATTATGATGAGGAAAGAAAGTTTGAACATGATTTTTTAAATTCTTATAGAAAAGATACCATTTTTCACTCCAAGTTTACATGTGCCATTCATCATTCCAAAACCTACTTTCTCAGTTATCTTTCTTCTTCACATTGGCACAAATATACTACCCCATTACAAGTTCCAAAAACAGTAGTGTGTTATTATGTTCCATCACGTACGCATCCACATACATGTTTTTTTTTAATTAATTTGACTCTCTACTCTCTATTATTATTTTTAGGTATACGTTACGCTATGGAAGAAAAATAATAGAGATAAAGATTCACTTTGATAAATAGTTAGATATTTATCTAAGAAAATGTGTTATTTTTTCTTAATTTTTTAAAAGTATATTATATACACTTCTCTTTATTTTTTTACGCAAAAACCTCTTCATTGTATAATTATTCTTCTTGTTATTATATTTTATAATATCAATGTATATAAATAAAAATTATATTTAAATATATTAGTAAAAAAGAATTTAAAAGATATGAATTGGCAAGATTAAAATTATTATATATTGTTAACTAATTATTAAAAATTTGAAATTCGAATGACTATTCAAAATATAGGGAAAATAATTGTTTGTAATAGCTGATAGACTAATCTGATAGTTTGTGTAAAATTACTATATTATCAGTGTGTTTAAAGTAAATCCAATAATTTGCAAATTGATGATCTTTAAAAACTACAGCTAATTTATATAGTAACAGTTTTCGGGATCTGTTGCCATGAGAATTTGTGTCTACTGCTTTCATACTTTAGTTTCTCCAACAGAATTGTATGTTAGGCACTTAGGCATTCTTAAAATAGACTTTTAACAATCTTCGTAATTGATTCACAAGAAAATTATTATTGAATACTACCTTTTATGAGCATAAGATATTCAAAATACATTTGATTTATATATTAAATTAATAAGTATTAAATATAAAAATCATTAAATATAAGTATTAAATTATTTGACGTCTTCAAATTAATAGACGAATTTCAATAACATTATAAGAAATATTTAATAATTTCCTTGGATTTATCTTTTTTTCTTATATATTTTTTTAAAAGTTATTTTACATATTTTTATGAATTAACAATCAAATTAATTTTTAAAAGATGACTCATTATATTCTTTAAGTTTATTTTTAAAAAAATTTATTAATTAAATTAATCTTTTAAAAATTATAAATCAATCATTTTTGTTTTTAAGTCACTCAATTATCAGTTTTGGTCAACAATTATTAATAGAAAATATTAACTCACATCATTCATGACATCTAACATATTCAATTAGCTAGACATTAAACAAATATATTTATGAAAACCTATAAATTTAGTGTTGTTAGATTATATTATAAATATGATTTTTTTAAATTGATAGATTTTCATATAAAAATATTTGTTTAGTATTCAATTGAACATATTAAATGTTATGTATACTATCAATTTATATTTTATATTATTAATTATTAACAAAAATTATTAATTGAGTGACAAAAGAACAAAAATAACTAATTTATAATTTTTTTAAAATTAATTCAATTAATAAAATTTTTCAAAGATAAAATTAAAAAAATAATTTATTTTTTAAAAAGTAATTTAACTATTAACTCTATTTTTATTTTTCTCTTAAAAGACTAATTTAACTTATCAATCACCGTCATCTAAACACGCTTTTGCATCTGGTTCATGAAACATTACTAATGAAGTGCCGAGCTAGAAATAATATAAATCTAAAAAATAAAATAGTTCAGAAAAATTATTTGCGAGTAAGTCCATTTATAGGGAATAATAATAATAATAATAATAATAATAATAATAATAATTAACCAGATATTATGATTTATAGAAATGGTAAAAAGAGCGTAGAAGTAGATCACTACAACAATATAGATTATTTTTTAGGGTTATAATGTGTAAAAGAAAATTAAATTTTGTTAAAAAATTTGTTAAAAAAACAAATTTTGACACTATTTTAACTATGAAAATATGTTAATAAAAATTTTGTAAAAAATAGTATTTTTAACATATAAGTGATTGTGAAAAAAATTTAAATCTTATTTTGATAAATATTGGCTGTTAAAAATAATTTGTTAGAAAGAGAACATATTTTCTGTGATACTTATTAATTGTCAAAATACTATTTATTTTGACACTTATTGACTATAAAATATTCTCAACAAAAAATTTTAACAAAGAATGAGATGAGATCTTGAAACTAAAGAATAAATTGAGATTTTGAAGATAAAGAATGACTAGTATAATCCTAAACTGAGAGCAGTGTGATGTCAAAATTAACAGAGTCCAAAGAAGAAGAAAAATAGTGGAGTAAATTGAAAACAGATGAGTGTCAAAATTGAGGAGTAATTTTCTACGGTCAAATTATTCATCAAGAAAACATAGAAAATTTGACATTTGTGATATTTATAAAAAATATATATTAATTTTGACATTTAATTATGGTGTTAAAAAATAAAGTGTTAAAATAACTCTATTTTCTTGTAGTGGATACTGGTGGAGATTATTTGTGACCGAAGATTAGATGGAGATTCGCAAAATTTTTACAGCAACAAAAATTTAATTTCTATAAATAAATGGAGACAGAAATGGAAATAAAAATACCCATCTTATTGGACCTATACTAAAAGTTGCTAGTACAGATTTTGAGATGGATACGGGACTTGTCGACTTTAGGTGATGATGGGATTGGATCTTCTTGGAGTGGCAGGAGTGGTATCTGCAAAGACACTCTGAGACTTAAGTCAGAATGGATTTGAGAGGTATAAGTGAGGATTAGGAATGTGTAACGTACCTAAAGAAGCTTTTGGCTCCTTTATATAGTTTGTGTCGTTATCTTATCTTTATCTTGTGGACTAAGATAAAGAAGTATTTGAATTCGAATGTTTAGTTAGAGATTTGTGGCTACTAGGCCGATATGGACCGTATTGGTGGTTCGGCCCGTGTAACTGAGTTGTAACTGCTCCGATTCGGGATCTAAGAGTTGGGTCTGGAACAGTTGTTCCTGAAGCGAGAGAGTGTGCTTGCTCAATCTCGTTGCTTGTAAGGATTAGTCTCGTCGTGAGTCTAGCATGTAGTGCTGTCCGAGAATAGGGAAATTGCCGACGTCTTGTTGGCACTTTTCGGGACCGACCTTTGAATTCTCGCGACGTGATGGGGGATCCAGAGGTGGGGTAGGTCTTATGTTGGTAGGTCTATTTTATTTATTTTCGAGTTTTATGTATCTGTCTTTCGATCTTATAACTTGTTATTTTTCTTGTCTGCTTTACTTTTGTAGTTGGCATGGCTAACGGGTTAACGACTCTACAGCGTTTGAAGGATGCTTTCGCTGACACTCCGAAAGTTAGGGTTGAGGGGTCCTCTCACTCAACTCCTCTGGCAATCTTTATCAGCAGTTTGTAAACGGTCTCTAGGAGATCATCTAACATGGGTTCACCAGGGATGATGACCCTAGGGAGATTCCGATTCTCGAGACAGATAAGAAGCGCAAGCGGGTTGAAGGCACTGGTCAGGAGGGGGTTAGCACAGGGGTGGTCACTGTCTTTGTGATGGACCGCTCTTTTGATGCTCCTGACTTTATTGACTTTATTGACCATCACTTGCTACCCAAAACTAATGAGTTTTTCAGAGACTGTAATCTTTTCGGCAAAGCTAAGTCTATGTACCATGCCATCCTTCGCTCTGCTGCCATCATCCAGAAAGTCGAGCCCTCGCTTTCGCAAACATTTCGTCTGGACAGGAAGCCGAAGCAGGTGATGAATGGATTTTTGTGTGGTCTAGAATTTCACAATAAATTCTCGTTGCAACTATAGTTTCTAAACCAACAATAATCCTTTCATACAAAAATTTGGTTGTCACAAGTAACAAACCCCTAAAAATATAAATCGAGTATTCAAACCTCGGGTCGTTCTCCCTAGGAATTGCAATAAAATGTTCTTGCTATTGGTTATGAAGTATGTTTGGGGTTTTGAGATAATAGACAAGAGATATAAATGGCAAAGGAAATAAACTAGCAAGTACGAAAGCTCTTGGCAAGGTATGAGAACTAGAAGTCCTATCCTAGTTATCCTTATCAATTGTGATGAGAATTATTCATTGCTCCCACTTTGTTAACCTCTAACCATGGAGGAGAGTCAAGTGGATGAATTAACTTGATTCCACAAGTCCTAACCAACTCCTAAGAAAAGACTAGGTTTAGTGGCATTCAAGTCAATTAGCCATCTCTAATTATCAATCACCAAGAGAGTTTGATAACTCAAGTGTCACTAATTACTCTACCTAGGCCAAAAGGAACAAAATCTAACTCATAACTAGAAGAAACATTTCAACAAACACATAGAAGGCAATAAAGGCAAACATTATTAATTGCAAGAATTAGAGGAATCTACAACTATAAAAGCAAGAGATTAACAATAGAAAGGCAAAACAATTATAAAACAACAAAGAACTTACCAATTGCATTGAGAAGAAATGTAGATCTACAAGAGAATTCATAAAGTAAAAGAAAAATTGAAGCAAGAGAAGAAGTAGATCTAGATCTAAAAGATTAACCTAAACCTAATCCTAATTATAGAGAGAAGAGAGAGCTTCTATCTCTAGAAACTAACTCTAACTACTTCTCTAACTAAAACTATGTCCGAATATGTGAAGTGATTCTAATGTGTTGACTCCCCCTTGAATTCTGCCTTAAATAGCCTCAGAAATGAGTTGGATCTGGGCCTGGAAAGCCTAGAATTCGCCCCCAGCATTTTGTCTTTAAGTGAGTCACGTGTGAACATCGACGCGTAAGCGCCATGTACACATACGCGTTGCTTGGCAATTTCCTATCCACGCGTACGTGTCATGTACGCGTACGCGTCGCCATGCGACTCCTCAATCCATGCCTGCTTGTCCGATGCACGTGCGCGTCGATCTCAGCATCCCAAATTCTTGTTTCTTTATGAGTTCTCCACTTGCATGCTTTTCCTCTTCATCCCTTTGATCCATTCCTAAACTTTCCAATCTGAATTCACTAACAAACATATCAAGGTATCTAGTGGAATCAACGGTGAATCAAAATTAGCAATTAAGAACTTAAAAAGCATGTTTTCACACTTAAGCCAATTTCTGAGACAACCATGAAACCATGCTATTTCATTGGATAAATGTGGGTAAAAGGTAATAAAATCCTCTAAATTGAGCACAAGATAAACCCTAAAAATGGGGTTTATCAACCTCCCCATACTTAAACCATAGCATGTCCTCATGCTAAACCAAGAAGGAAACAATGGGTATCAACATTTATTCAATGTAACAAACTATCTAAATGCAATCTACCTACATGCAACTATCTATATAGATGCAATTACTTGGTCAAAATAAATCAATTCCCAAGATAACATATATAGGCACAAGGGCTAAAGTGATAGCAATCAAATCAAATCCACAATTGAATTGAGTTATGAAATATTTTTACAAACCTACAAGAAAAGTGATGATTCTAGGTGGAGACATGTAATTGAGCAATCGAACCCTCACTGGATGTGTTTGCACTCTATTCGCTCAAGTGTTTAGAGTTAATTCACTCAATTCTCCCCTAATCATTCTTTCCAAAATTTGTTTTTCATCTAACAATCAACAATTATTTCATGCATGCATACATTCATCATGAGGTCTTTTCATAGGTTGTAATGGGGCTAAGGTCAAGGTAGGATTGTATATGGTTAAGTGGACTAGAATTTGAATCTTTGATCAACTTAAATTTTCCACCTAACCTATGGCAACCTATACAATTTAAGTGCTAACCTAACTACCCATTCTTCACTTTTTCACATACTCATGCATTTTCTTTTGATTATCACACATATGCATTGATCTTTATTAATCTTTACTTTGGGGCATTTTGTCCCCTTTTATTGCTTTTTTTCTTTTTCTATATTATTTTTTTCTTTTTATTCATATATATATATATATTATCATTTTTTTATTTTTCACAATAAGGTATATACGAAGGCCTCAATGCATATGGTTTTACATATAATTAATACATGAGCATGTACCCAATTTCCTAAATTCCTGATAGAAGTACAAAAACACACCCTTTTATCCCAACCAATGTCCCAAATCTCCCCACACTTGAATGATACTCACACTCACTAGTCTAAACTAATCAAAGATCCAAGTAAATGACATTTATTGTTTTTCACTTTAAGGCTTGTAATGTGCTAAAATTATGAACAAGTGGGTTAATTGTAGGCTCAAAATTGGCTAACAATGGAGAGTAAAAAGTAGGCTATTTGGGTAAGTGAGCTAATGAAACAATGGCCTCAATCATATAGATGCATGAATACAAGGAATAATTGGATATATAGAATTAAACAAATCAAAGATCACAATCATAGGAAGAGAACAATACACACAAGAAGGAAAATAAGTGGTTATAAGATGTAACCACGCAATTAGGCTCAAATCTCACTTGTGTTCTTAGCTCAAGACATGCTTCACAAAGTATAAAATTCAAGCAAGTTCCATAAAAGTTTTTTGATCAATTGTGGTTGGTGCCCTATAGATAAATTTCTTGAAAAATCTCATTGTTTTGACTAGGCTTATTCTAAATGCAATGTTGTGATTGAGAAATTCTAAAAAAATTTCTTAGTTTATCCCTTTTTCAATCAAAACAAATTTCACATGCAAAAGGGTCAACTTAGGTCTCATCAATCCAAAATATTTTTTTAATCACAACCAACAAGCTAAAACAACTATATAAAGAAAATCCAACTAAAATTATGAAATTTATCCAATTTAAGGTGCAAAATGCAATAACTAAAATAAAAGTATGCAACAACTAAAATAAAAGTAGCCATAATACTAGTATATACAATAATCTAAAAAAGTACAAAATAAAGCAAAATAACATAAACTAAGAGATAAATGTCCGAAAATGTTCACCCAAAATAGCTATCCACCGACGGTAAGTATAGTTTCTAAAAACGGGGTTTATCAACAGGCTCAGGTGGATTTAGGAATTTTGAAGGAACCGTTGGAGGCGGATAAGGTTGCCAGAGTTAAGGCGGCCAAGGATGCCAAAGATGCTAGTACTGAGATCCTGAGGTTGTCAAGGCGGGAGACTGAGCTATCAATCCATGTGGCTAAGGCCCAAAAACTGGCTACTGATGCCAAGACTGCCACTGTCACTATTGCTATCACTGTCCACGCTGAGGTGGAGGATGCGATGGCCGAGGTGGAGAATTTAAAGAAGCGAATGCCGCCCTGCTGACTGATGCTCAGGCAGCCGTTGCAGCTACTGAGGAGGCTTTGAAAGCCCAAGTCCAGGTTCTTACCTTGGATATGGACGTGTCCGTGGTGGGATAATTCTGGACCGTGAAGGATAGTCAGATCGTGGATTTGGAGTAGTTTGTTGCTATTTCTTATTTCATTTTATAAGTTTGTAAGTCGTCTATTCGACATTTCATATTGTTACTTTTGTGGAATAATTTATCTTCTGAAGTTTGTAAGCCATTTTCTCGGCTCCTTGAACTGCGTTTTGGTGACCTATTTTGCTGCGCCATTTTGGATAAATAGTGGTCCCTTTGCCGTTTTAAGTACTTGTGTTTATTTGTGGGTATCTGTTTGTTGGCCTCTGGGGTGATCAGGCCCCCGAGTATCCATCTAGTTTATTCTGTTCATACTGTTTATTTGGTAAGAATGCAAATGAAATATTTTTTAGTTTGTACTGTTTTGTTTGGGTAGGAGTTGTTTAAAATAGAAAAAAGTGACTTTTATTAAATGGTGGGCCTCGTTAAAACCTTCAGGTATTACCGGATAGGAAAGATTACCCGAAGAAACGGAAATACGAAATAAAAGTAAATGGACCATTAAAGAACTAAGAGAGATTTTGCAAAACAGCTAAACAAAAAATTTTGACAAAGTTACCAAATCGTTAGGGCTTCTCTATGAGTAGAAACACCGTAGATTTGCAGCATTCCATGACCTCGGTATCTCTGCCCGTTAAGTCGTTCCAGCTCGTAGGCTCCTTTTCTGATTACCGACTTAATTCGATACGGCCCTTCCCAGTTGGATGTGAGTTTACCTTCTCTTGGGGTAGAGGGGCCGATATCATTGCGTTGTAAGACTAGGTCTGCCTTTCTGAAGTCTCTTTTCACTATGCCTAAATTGTACCTTAGGCTCACCTTTTGTTTTAAGGCTAGTTTCCGTAGGTGGGCTATTCTTCTTACCTCGTCCGCGAGGTCCCGTTCTGTGTTTTCATTGTGTCCCCCAGCGGACCTTCGGGGGCTTGGCTCCCCGATTTCTACGGGATAATAGCTTCAAGCCATATGTTTACCGGAAGGGGGGTTTTTCTAGTTGAGGTTTAAGGTGATGTTCGGTATAACCAGAGTACTGACCTGAGTTCGTCGGCCCATAGGCCTTTGGCTTTGTCTAGCTATTTCTTGAGCCCTTTTACGATGAATTTGTTGGCCGCTTCTACCTGGCCATTGATTTGCGGATGTTCCATCGAGATGAACCTCTGGGAGATGCTGTGTCCCTCTAGAAAAATTCTCGGAGAACTTGTCTACTAACAGGGTCTCGTTATCAGAGATTATGGTCTTAGGTGTTCTGAACCAGATTATGACTTGCCTCCAAAAATTTTTTTGGCATTGGGTGGACATGATCGTGGCCAATGCTTTGGATTCGATCCATTTGGTGTAATAGTCAATGGTGACTATAAGAAATTGGAGTTGCCCAGGAGTCGTGGGAAACGGACTGACGAGGTCGATTTCCAAAGTTCCGAAGGGGTGATCCGCTGTTATTACGCTACTGCTTGGTGTAGGTTAGCATGGACTTGGCATTTCTTGAAACTTTTGACCAATTGGAGAGAGCCTCTGATGATGGTGAGTAATAAGTATTCGACTCGAATAACCTTTTATGCTAGGATTTTGCCCTGACGTGGTAGGCGCAACTTCCTTCGTGAATTTTATGAAGTATGTAGTCCGTGTCGCTGGGTTTTATACACTTGAGGAGGGGTTGGGACAAGCCTCGTTTGTATAGCTGTCCCGCTATGGTGGTGTATTTAACGGCCTCTAGCATTATGCGTTTTGCCTCTTTTGGGTCCTTAGGCAGGTCCCCATCGACGAGGTATCGGAGGATCGGGGTGGTCCACGATTGTTGGTTTGACACCAGTAAGTTTGCCGAGGTTGTGGTCGCGACGGATGGTGTCTTGACGACTTCCTGGATTAGTGATTGGTTTGTCAGGACCGACTTGGTACTTGCCATTTTAGAGAGTAGGTCCCCCTTGCATTTCGTTCACTAGGAATGTGCCAAATGGTTACCTCATCAATTTGGCGGTTAGTTCCTTGACTTTGGACAAGTATTGTTGTTATAGGGGGTCCCATGTTTAGTAGTCCCCATTTATTTGGAAGCTAACTATCTAGGAGTCTCTGCAGACTTCTAGCCTTTTTGCGCCGACTTCTTTGGCTAGCATCAATTCGGCTAAGAGTGCTTCGTATTCAGTTTGGTTGTTAGAGATCGAAAACTCGTAGCGAATGGACTATTCGATAGCAAACTCGTTCCGTTTTTCAGTATTATTCCCACTCCATCGGAGTTGGTATTTGATGAGTCGTCAATGTGGAGCTTTCATAGTTTTAGACTCATTTCCATAGCTGCGGTCCCGCTATTTCTCGTGTCGATATTTGGGCGACCTTTCGTTCTTGGTTTCTTGCCGTGATCGGCTTCTGGAGGTCGCTTGGCTTGCATGTTTTGAATGATATCGTTCCTTGGAAGCGACCAGGATTTCAAGCGTTTGTACCCTTTGATAGAGATCTTGGATAATCTGGATTACTTTCTCTCCTAGGCCATCGGTTGCTCTGTCTTTATTGAGTTAGTGATTGTCTTCTTTTGGTTGCTGCCTATTAGGGAGGTTGGGTGGGTCTAACTCATGGTGAAGGTTTGAGGATCGCTCTTTGAATTCTTCCGTCATGTCGCAGAGGCTTAGCAAGTTCCCACAAATGGCACTAATGCATTGAAAGTTGCCGGTACAGGTTGTAAGATGGATTAGGGACTCATCAGCTTTGGGTGGTGACAGGATCGGATCTTCTTGGAGTGGCAATGGCTGGTACTTACAAAGACATTCCGACGCTCAAGTCAGAATGAATCTGACAGGTATAGGTGAGAATTAAGAATGTGTAATGTACCTGAGGGAGCTTCTGGCTCCCTTTATACAGTTTGTGTTGTTATCTTATCTTTATCTTGTGGACTAAGATAAGAAAGTATTTGAGTTCGAATGTTTAGTTAGGCATTTGTGGCTACTTGACCGGTCTGAACCATATTGATGTCTCGACCTATGTAATCGAGTTGTAACTGCTCCGATACGGAATCCGAGAATCGGATCCGAAACATGACCTAATAAAATTTTTATAAACTAAAAATTTACTAAAATGCATTCACTTAGCTTATATATAAAATTATAAATTGTTATATTAGATATTTAATGTTTGTATTGGATTATATTAAATTGTGTTTGGAATTTTGAATATATTATCTTATATTAAACTTTATTGAATTTTAAAAAATTATATTCTAAATTTTATGTTAATTTTTTAAAAAGAATTAAAGATAATATCTATTGATATCTATAAATATTTGCTATTCTTGTAAAAATAATTAAATAAAAATTCGTAAAAAAAAAATCATAAACTAAAACGAGAAGAAAAACGAAAACGGAGAGGAAAAGGGATATCCACCTAAAGTAACCATTGGCATCCCAAACTGAGATTCCCCGTTCTTTTTCTATTATGTTTGTCCATTGGATTAATAATGATGCATGTATATGTATTACAACATTATGTTGTTTTTAAAGCAAATAAACAGAAGTACAGTGCTTTCATAAATTCACATTCAATGATCTTGCTAGGGGAAAAAATTGTTTAAGTTTGTATAATAAGAATGACTTAACTTTTGCATCTATTACTATTTAATCAATGCTATTATTAATTATTAATAGTAATACATTTTGGTTGTTGTGGAGGTCAGTATTTATTTATTGGTCCACTTTGGTGGTATTTGGGCCACACAGCCCATTCAATATATGGAACCCTATTGACTAATTAATGTTATATATATATATGAGGGAATCAAGGACTGACTCCTTAATCATATATGTGACAAAATTGATGACAAATTGTAGAAAGAGACTTCTTTGAACTTCAATGCAAGGACAATCAATCAAATTACAAAGTGACCTCATTCCAATAATAACTAGTTATTTCATTTATTTGCTTACTAAGTATCAAAAATTTAAATTTTATGTTATGTATGTAATAATTTATTAATTAACACCAAAATTTAAAATGTAGTCTCGATTTACAATAAATTAATTTTTAATTCATTAGATTAAAAGATATTGTGAGAAACAAAAAATAAAAACATCTCTTTTTGCTATTTGTATTTATAATTTTTTACTTATTATTATTCTTTGTGTTTTTTCTTTATACCGAAGAGACAGTTGTTCAGGCATTTGTCAAGCTAAATAACCATTCCAAATGCAAAGAAGGAAAGAGTTTATGTGAAAATCACATCAGCTTTACAACCAATGAAATAATGAGTTGCATTTGGTAAAATGTTGCTTTCTAAGTGTATTGAGAACGAGATTTGATTTTTCTTGTAATTATTTATTTGAAGAAATTAAAGTGGATTCTCTTTCAGTTTTCAGATACTATTATTTTAATATAGAAAAACTCAAAATATTTTAATTTTTTACACAATGTATAACTACTAAGAAACCCTTATTATTATTTGAAATTTTATTTGTTCCATTGTGGTGTGGTTATTATACAAGAGTATTGTTACATTGTTACGTCAGTGTGGTGAAGCCTATACTATAATTATGAAGATGAAGAAGGAAATGGCAAAAGAGTGATTAAGTGATAGAAACAGAGGACAGCTTGCATCACTCTTTGAAGAAATGAGAATGAATATATAAATGAAATGAAAGTATCTATAATTCTATATAGCCTTAGGCTGGCTTGGATCATGAGCTTCTGCATATAATGCTTGCCTTTTAAGTTTTCTGCTCCAGCTGAGAGGCATCCCTAGAAACTAGAGCTATCATTTTATCACATTAAATGGTCTTATATTTTGTACATATCAACAACTCAGAATTTTAATTGGATCCCAATTTTTTTAAGTAAATATAATATTTACTAATAAATATAAACAAAATATTTATATAGTACAAACGAAATATATGTTTCAAAAAAATTAAACATATTTTATTTACAAATGAGATATATTATTAGTTTGCAGTGTTGTAAATATCGGTTTGAATATATAGTATTAATTATTTTATTTATTTAAAAAAATCCAATTCAAATTGCTATCTTAAGTAAAAACAAAATAAATATCTAGATTTAAGGAAATTTATTACCATGATTTAATTTCTGTTGTCTGAATTTTATTGATTTTTTTAAACTTTGTTTACAATATATATAATGATGTTATTAGGTTTTATTATAAGATATAAGTTTCAGTGCAATAATACTAAATAAGTTTGAAGAAAAATATTATATATTTTGTAAATAAATTAAAAATTTTCACTAAATTTAAAAGAAATCTCAGGACGTTAGCCTAATCTTAATTATTTTAAATATTTTTGCAGCAAATTAAAGACTGTGTATTATTATTGTAATTGTCTTATACTGCATGCCAGTTATATCTTCCCAACACTGAAAATATCTATTTTTCTTATTATTATCACTTTCTTCATAAAAGCCAATGCTCTTTTTTCTTTTTTTTTTATTCACAAATTCAATATGTGATAAATAAAATTTTAATTAATAGCCATATTTATTATTAGAGATATAATTATTAATGTTGTTTTTCCTTATCAGCTTAAGTTTTTAGGATGAGTGATTTTATAACATGGTATCAAAGCTCTATGTTCGAAAGGTCAAGAGTTCGATCCTTGGTGAACTCAAAAATAAAAAAATAGCATAAGACAAATAAAAGAAATGAAAAATGCCTATACAAAATCAGTTTAAACTTTTGGGATGAGTAATTTCATAACATTTATACACTAAAACTTTATATACTTATAAAAAAATTACTAAAAATAGCCTTAGAATTAAAATTAGAAAATAATATGTGTTAATTCATTATAAATCAACTTCCATCACTAGAATTTTCATGAAGAGTTTTTGAAGTCAAAATGGTCAAAGAAGAAGCAAAGTTTTAGTTGAATACAATAATCATCAATTTGCTAGATATTGCTAGAAGCTAACATATTGGAAGCTTGAAGATTTTTGAAGAACATTCAAGAGAATAGTACAATTACAACATTCTACAACATTGAAGAAATTCAAAATCAAATTGAATTGAAATTGAAGACCAAGCAACCTAAATTAGAAGATTATAGAAACTACATAAATATAAGTTGAAGGAAGATTCATGAAGACAACTCATAGCATGGTAGTCATTACAAAATTGATTTGTGATTCATAAATTATTATTTTAGTAGGAAGCATTGCCTATATAAAGGCACATATGCCTTGTTGTATATGTGTTTCATAATGAAAATGAGTATGTTTTGAAATTCTCTCATTTGTTTTATGAGTGTTAGTGAGTTTGATGATAGCGTCATTTATATGAGTGAGTGATCCTAGGACCAAGTAAGTTGTGGGTATTATACTTACATTTGGTATCAGAGCAGGTTAATCCAGCGCCTGGTGTGTGAGAGCTTGTGAGGTGTGGGAGAAGTTCTCACATAGTTATTGATTCATAGAGTCGGTATGGCAAACACTTTCAATATTGTGTGGTCCGGTCCTAAGTTAGATGGGAAACTCGATTATAGTTATTGGGAGACTTTGATGTCTACCCATTTGAAGGCCCAGAACCTGTGGAATTTCATTGAACCAGGTTTGCAAGAAGGAGCAGATGCTGCCCAACAAAGGAGAGATCAATTGGCGCTATCTCAAATTCATCAAGGAGTAGATTATACGGTGTTTGGCAAAATAGCAAATGCCAAAAGTGCAAAGGAAGCATGGAACATGTTGAAGCTGTCATACAAAGGCGTAGATAAAGCTCAAAAAGCAAAGTTACAGTCTTTAAGAAGAGAATATGAAAGGTATGAGATGTCGAGCTCAGAAACTGTTGAGCAATATTTTACTCGTGTTACAGATCTTGTCAATAAAATGAGAGTCTATGGAGAAGATATGCCCGATAGCAAAGTGGTGGAGAAAATTCTTCGCACCATGCCGATGAAGTATGACCATGTGGTGACTACGATACTGGAGTCCCATGATATGGATACCATGACGATTGCAGAGTTGCAAGGAACCATGGAAAGCCACAGCAGTAGAATACTGGAGAAATCGGAAAAATCAATCGAAGAAGCCCTGAAAAGTCGAGTGAATTTCAACAACGTTGCAGAATCAAGCCGTACACAAGAAGGACGAGGTCGTGATTTTAATTTTCAAAGTAGAGGTAGAGGAAGTTTCAGAGGTAGAGGTCGTGGCAATTACAACCAAAGAAGTTACAATAATTTTACACCACCTAATCAAGGAAGAGGTGGAACGAATTTCAGACCTGTCAACCGAGGAAGAGGTCGAAGCAATTTTTATCAAGAAAGAACCAATTTCAATTGCTTTCATTGTGGAAAGTATGGACACAAAGCAGCAAATTGCAGATTCAAAATGGTGAATAACAATCAAGCACACGTTACAGAAAATCAGCATCAAAATACTTATGACAATCCGGGTACTCAGACTTTATTTTTTACAAGTAATTCATGTGCTGAAGATGAAAATATATGGTACTTGGATAATGCTTGTAGTAATCATATGTCTGGTAGAAAGGAGTTATTTTCTTCTCTAGATGATTCAGTTAAACTATTATTGAAGTTTGGTAATAGTACAAAGATTCCTATCGAAGGAAAAGGGCACATACCAATTAGATTGAAAGATGGTTCTTTGAGTTATATTTCTAATGTTTTCTATGCTTCTGAACTTGATTACAATTTACTGAGTATGGGGCAATTATCTGAGAAGGGATATAAGATGATAACTTATCATGGATATTACACTGTGTTTGACAACAACGGAAGGTTCATAGATAAAGCAAAGATGACTTCAAATAGAATGTTTCCATTAAAAATTCAACATGTTAATCCCTCTTGCAGGAGTTCTGTGATACTTGATGATAATTGGTTGTGGCATATGCGGTTTGGACATTTTCATTTTTCTGGCCTAAACTACCTGTCAAGAAAATGACTTATTTCTGGCCTACCACGGATTCATATTCCCAATTGTGTTTGTGAGATTTGTCAACTGGGAAAGAAGCACAGAGATCCATTCCCTACAGGAAAGTCATGGAGAGCTAGAAGATTACTTGAAATTGTGCATTCAGATCTCTGTTCTGTAGAAGTTCCAAGTAATGGTGGTAGCAGGTACTTTATCACTTTTATTGATGATTTTAGTAGATATAAATGGGTATACTTTCTGAAGTAGAAATTAGAAGCATGTGATGTCTTTAAGACATTCAAGGCGTTTGTCGAAAAACAAAGTGGCTATAAAATCAAAATTCTCAAAACAGATAGAGGAACAGAATATCTTGCGTGTTCAGAATACTTTAAGCAACACAGAATTCAACACCAACTAACAACTAGATACACTCCTCAACAAAATGGAGTTGCTGAAAGAAAGAACAGAACCATCATGGATATGGTCAGATGCATGCTCAAGTCAAAATAAATGCCTAAAGAGTTTTGGGCAGAAGCAGTTGCAACAGCAGTTCATATTTTAAACAGATGTCCAACAAAGAGTGTTCGTGATAAAACACCAGAAGAAACTTGGAGTGGAAAGCGGCCTTCCATTCATCATTTCAGATTCTTTGGGTGTATTGCTTATGCCCACGTACCAGATCAATTAAGGAAGAAGTTAGATGACAAAGGCGAGAAGTGTATCTTTATGGGCTATAGCACAGACTCAAAAGCATACAAGTTGTACAATCCAGTATCAAAGAAAGTGATCATCAGCAGAGACGTGACGTTCGACGAGAAAGACATATGGGACTGGAACACAAAGACAGAAAAGCATCCGATTATAATTTCAAATACATGTGATGATGAAGAAGAAAGACAACCTGATGCAACCGAGCAACCAGAATCATCTAGAAGACCTCAAAGAGAGAAGAGACTACCTGCTAGATTAGCAGATTATGAGGTTGGCAATGATAACGATCAATCCAATGAAGAAATCATAAATTTTGCTCTATTTTCAGATTGTGAGTCGTTAAACTTTGAAGAAGCCTCTAGAGATAACAATTGGAAGAAAGCAATAGATGAGGAGATTCATGCCATTGAAAAGAATGACACATGGGAGCTAACAGATTTACCAGCAGATAAGAAGCCGATTGGAGTAAAGTGGATGGGTTTACAAGACTAAGTACAAATCCAGTGGTGAAGTTGATCGTTTCAAAGCAAGATTAGTTGCAAAATGATACAAACAAAAACCAGGTATCGATTATTTTGAAGTATTTGCTCCTATTGCTAGGTTAGACACTATTCGTATGATTATTTCACTCTCGGCTCAAAATAAGTGGAAGATACATCAAATGGATGTTAAGTCTGCATTTCTAAATGGCACTTTAGAAGAAGAAGTGTATGTTGAGCAACCTACAGGATATGAAGTTCTTGGAAAAGAAGATAAAGTTTATAAATTGAAGAAAGCTTTGTACGGGTTAAAGCAAGCACCAAGAGCATGGTACAAGAAGATTGATTCTTATTTCATTGAGAATGGTTTCAGAAGATGTCCGTTTGAGCATACTCTTTATATCAAGTTTGTTGAACCTGGAGATATCTTGATCGTGTGTCTTTATGTTGATGATTTAATCTTTACTGACAACAATTTGAAGATAATTGTAGAATTCAAGGAGGCTATGATAAAGCACTTTGAAATGACAGATATGGGCTTGATGTCTTACTTTCTTGGTATTGAAGTGGTTCAAAAGGATGATGGAATTTTCATTTATCAGAAGAAATATGCAAATGATATTTTGAAGAAATTTCAAATGGAGCACTCAAAACCAGTTTCTACTCCAGTCGAAGAGAAGTTCAAATTGTTGAGAGAAGATAAAGGAAGAGCAGTAAATCCCACATACTACAAAAGCTTGATTGGAAGTCTAAGGTACTTGACTGCGACTAGACCAGATATTGTGTTTGGAGTTGGTTTGCTTAGCAGATTCATGGGAGAACCTTGTACCAACCATTTCCAAGCGCAAAAAGAATTCTTCGATATATCAAAGGTACTTTAAATGATGGTATTTATTATGAAAATACTACTGAAGTGAATCTTGTCGGTTACACTGATAGTGATTGGGCTGCAGATATAGAAACAAGAAAAAGTACTTCAGTGTTCGTATTTCATCTTGGTTCTGGTGCAATTTCTTGGTCTTCAAAGAAACAACCAGTAGTGGCTCTCTCTACAGTAGAAGCAGAATATATAGCAGCATCAAGTTATGCAACACAAGCAGTTTGGCAAAGAAGAATTCTTGAGGAATTGAACGAGAAACAAAATACTCCAACAACAATATTTTGCGATAACAAGTCAGCTATTGCACTTTGCAAAAATCCAGTATTCCATGGAAGATCGAAGCATATTGATATTCGATTTCACAAAATCAGAGAGTTGGTGAATGAAAAAGAAGTTGTGATCGAGTACTGTCCAACTGAAGAACAAGTTGCAGATATCTTTACAAAGCCATTGAAGACAGAGTTATTTTACAAATTGAAGAAGATGCTTGGAATGATTAATTCTGTAAGCTTGATTTAAGGGAGGCAATGTTAATTCATTATAAATCAACTTGCATTACTAGAATTTTCATGAAGTGTTTTTGAAGTCAAAATGGTCAAAGAAGAAGCAAAGTTTTAGTTGAATACAATAATCATCAATTTGCTAGATATTGCTAGAAGCTAACATATTAGAAGCTTGAAGATTTTTGAAGAACATTCAAGAGAATAGTACAATTACAACATTTTACAACATTGAAGAAATTCAAAATCAAATTGAATTGAAATTGAAGACCAAGCAACCTAAATTAGAAGATTATAGAAACTACATAAATATAAGTTGAAGGAAGATTCATGAAGACAACTCATAGCATGGTAGTCATTACAAAATTGATTTGTGATTCATAAATTATTATTTTAGTAGGAAGCATTGCCTATATAAAGGCACATATGCCTTGTGTATTGTATATGTGTTCCATAATAAAAATGAGTATGTTTTGAAATTCTCTCCTTTGTTTTATGAGTGTTAGTGAGTTTGAAAAATGAAAATATGATAGCGTCATTTATATGAGTGAGTGATTCTAGGACCAAGTAAGTTGTGGATATTATACTTACAATATGTACTATAAGAAAAATGGTATAAAAAATTTAATTAAAAGTAATAAATTGAAACAATTTACAAAATTATTGGAGCACCAAAATGATTTAATTTCTCATTTGGGAATCTATGTTGTGGTACTGGGAATATACCACAGCAGTGGTCATGTCATAATTGAGAGAGACCAGAATTGCTCTATGAAACTGATATTATGTATGTTTATGTGGCTACCTTTTCGGCTACTCTCAGTGCTACTTAGATTTGATGATAGGATAACCAAGTTTTTGCACTGTCAAGCACATAGAAATTAATTAATTAATTATCTAATCAAGTCTTTTGGCTAATAAGCTTCTAATTTGTCATAATGTGCACATCATCATTATCTAGTGGATTTTCTTTAATTTTTTTTAATCCAACATTCTGCTTATTGTTAAATTTATTAACTTAAACTCTCTCCATGTTTTATCAAATTTAAAAAACTTTCTATAATTTAAAAATTTTAATTAAATCTCTACACTATTTTAAGCTGAATATTCTAAATTTTTTTAAATATTTTAGTATATCAACGATCTAATTATAAAATTTAAAATAGTATAAAGATTTAATTAAAATTTTTTAAGTTATAAAAGTTTAATTATAAATTTAATAAAATTATAGATATTTAAAAAAATAAAAATGAAGAGTTTATTTGTACATGGAATAATGTTGCAATTTGACCCAGTATATTAAGCTTGAGGCTCTTCTATTTAATACTTTTATGAAATTGGTTCACTTATCTTTATCATGTTATTAGTCTATTTCATGTGGGGTGGTTATGTCAATTATATATACAACATTAAATTGACCTTGAACGAAGTTTCTAGACAAGGTTGATTATTTTCACTTCAAAAATCAATTGTTGTGAGGTGTCATTTGAGTATTGAAAAAATCAACATACATAGTATTAATTTATGTCTTGAATAATTGAAAGCAATTGAACAAACTCTGATTTTTAATTAGAGATATATAATTAGCTCATTTATTATATAGTTTTATGGGAATTAAAAAAAGATACGATTTCAAACTATAGATATTTTATTTTGTTTATAATTTAATTTTTTATTTTAATTTGGATACCAAAGTAAAAATATTGAGAAGAAAAGTGTACCGGACGAATTGAATGTTTTAAAAATTTTTGGTGAATAATAAAATTGAGTCAAGAATAAAATTTTTTATTAAAAAGTAATTTTAATTTTTTATCAAAATTATACTCTTCACCATGGTATTGTCCAAATTTTTAATTAGGTGATGGAAATTTAGATTAGGAGCACCTCAATCTTCGGTTTCAATGATTTTTAATAGATGTTAAAGTTATCTCAATCATTTGCGCAAAATTATTAAATTAGCCATGCCCATCCACCAGTGTGTTCGGTATCTGGAATATAAAAATGTGTGTGATTGTTATCCACAATTTCGTTATTTCATTTATTTTACTTTCATTTTTGTAACTTGTGATTAAAATAGTACTTCTCCAAACTAATTAATGCCTCTTGGTTTGTAAACCACTTCACTTTTATGTTGCAAAATTTTATGAATTATGATTAAAGTTAATTACCATATATAGTACCCCACCCCTCACATATATAAGACAATTATGGATAAGATAAGGACACGAGAGATATCAATTCCCTCTTCAATTAGTGATGTGATATAAAGCTGGAAATTCGCAAATATTTTGGACTAGTTAGTTTAATTTTATGGAAGGAAAAAAATCATAATACCAATATTCATAATGTGTCTTGCTAGTCCAAGATAAATTATAAATTATTATTATTATTATTAACACTTTGATTGAGGTTAGCAAATATAACAACTAAGGCTAGAAGAGTGTGAGAGGGGTGAAGGACGACAGGGCTTTTAGACTTTTTGCATAAACATTAATAACGAAAATTAGATGGTATATATGAAAAGCACTTGTTATATTATATAGTACATTATTGATCTTATCTAAAGTAGCAGCTGCTTGAGGACAATTTTTGTTCCCATAATTAATATTGCACGAGCATGCAATAAAGCATGCATATGACATTACATTATATTTAGCTCTTTCATGATTTATATAACAAAAGCAGTGGTCCAAACATATACATAAAATTAAATTATCCCCTTTTTTATCCCTCATTCATTCAAATTAAACCCCACAGTTCGGTGGTGGCTGAACACAGCTCTGTAGAAAATGATGGGGGAAAAGAGGTTATAATTATGTTCACTTACAGAATCCTTTTGACTATTCACTGCCAAAACCACAATTTGGCCAACAAAGTTTATTTGTAGTTCAACTCCCTTGAACCTAAGCCTTAGAATTCCAACTTCATCACCATCTTCCTAATTATATATTGTATTATTGTGAATAGGGTGAAGTATCAATTCAAATTTTGTTTTTTTTTTTCCAAACAACAATACGATTTTTAACAAAAAAAAAGGTTTAGTTTGGTCCAGATTTTTGTAAAATAATATGACCTTTTTATTAGTATCACCATTATCTTAACTAAAGTTATTAATGTGTCACATTAACATGCCAAGTTGAATATTAAATATTAATATAAAATGAATAGAGATCGATTTGTTTCTAAATTCAAATTGAAGAAAGATTTTGAAAAAATTTAGGGTCAGTAATTTTATTAAATTATGACTAGTATATAATCAACAAAAGAAAAATAAGTAATTTCTAATAATTGGATAAAATCTCACACCATAAAAATTATTATTGATAACTATTTAATAACTACAAATCATAAAAATTACTAATCCTCTAACACTCCTTTTTAAATTGATTAGAAACTTATATGTTTTTATTTATTTAAATAAAATGATGTTCTCATGTCAAATTGACCAGAGATTTATTTATTAAGAACTTCATTGATCTAAAATATTTTAGACAATATATAATTAAAAGACAGCTAATAAATGAACTTTGAATTAATAAGAGCATAGCTTATTAGGGTATGGAGCCTAGCCTAACTGACATTATTAGTGTACATTTTATACGTCATTTATTAGTTATTAGTTATGGTTAATAAATCTTCTCTTTTGCTTTGTGCTTAAGCATATATACATACCTGAGAAAATGGCAATAATAATGCACAGTAGTATACAACAAAAGTTACATCTAGGTCATTGCTTGGTTCCTATTCATTTGTGTAATATCCATTGCATTAAATTCACAACCCATATGTTACTAATCCCAAAGTTCCCTTATTACACATAGGTCCTTTTGTTAATGTTTTAATTTAGTACTATATAATATAATATATATAGGTCTCAACTCCTATGAAAATAAATACTATTATTAAATGAGGCAATAATTATTAATCAAATGAAACCAAAAACGTAACTAAAAGTATAGATAGCCACCCTATGGTTTAAACAGCTTCAATTAGGAAAAACCTTAAAAGTTAGGAACTTCAAAGTCCTTGGTAGGTCTCCATCACATTCTTTTTTATTCATTCTAGGTTAAACTAATTAAGTTGCTTACAATATATATATACTTGTATTATTAATTTATTATTATAATTTTAATTAGAGAACCAATTTTTTTCAAACATATGAGTTAATTTTCTTTTTAATTTTTAATATTAAATTTTAAATTTTATATTCTAAATTATAATCGTAAATCCTAAATTCTCTAAAAATTAAAGTTAAAAAAATAATTTTATTAATATTAAAGTTAAATTTTATATTCTAAATTATAATCTAAATTCTAAATTTTTTAAAAATGGTTGAATTTTAAAATTAGTCCAATAAAATAAAAATACACCACCTCCTTAAATTATCTATCTAAATTTTAATATTAAGATAACCATTCGATATATTTATTATCTACATTATTTAATATTTTTCTTTATTACATGGAAATTAAAGTTAGTACGACTTCAATTATTTAAATAATGGTATGAACAATTATCTATCAACAAAATCTATTAACACAAGGAAACAAATTATTCAAATTCTTTCCCAAGTCCATCTTATTATTCATAAATTAAAATATTAGGTTAGGAAGTAATGGGGATTTACCTATTTTCGGTTTTGAAATAATAATGGACATGTACTTTACTATCTAACTTCCAAACCTTGCTACTAAGATGAAAGGTTTATGATCAATTTCCCTTATTAATTAAATAGAAGCATTTATGTGAATAAGATGAGATTTACTATTTCTTGACACGGGCAACATACAATTTAATTCAATGGTCTACTTAATTATAGACACTAGGCTTACAATTTATATAATGTACTTTCCTAAATATCACTATGTCTATATTCTGCAATGACAGTCTAATTAGGGAGAAAACTAATAAATTTTGTACGGCTAAAGTTTTAATATATCTTGCGTAATGGGTGTCACTAATGTAAACTATTTTTTTTTGTTAAACAACTGGAAAGTTCAATACAATAAAATTTGTTGATGGATAATGTTACAGGGCAACACAATTTAATATTTTAGTCAAGAATTAATCAATAATATTTAAAAGTATAAATTAAAAACATGAAATAAAATTGTTGGACTGACAGTGTTTGTGTCAAATAAAACTGCTGGCCAATAAAAACTGTTGAACTTTTCTCGTAGTTAATTATTAATTACTACATTTAATCAGGCATGTCCAGAGCTAAATTTGTACTCACAAAAATATTTACAGATAATTATTAAAAATTTATTATTATTATTATATATAATCCTATGTTAATACTTAATAATTTAAATTTTTAGGGGAGATAATTTTATAACACGATATAAAAATTTTTATAATAAAAAATCCAGAATTTCATCTTTATTACCTAATATTTCCAAATAAACTAAAGTCTAGAGATTCAGTTTATTACTTATGTTAAGATATTTCATCCATCCCATTTGTGGTTAGTTTGAATTATTATTATTATTATTATTATTTTTTGCTTGTGTGCGTGTGTTTGTGTGAATAATCGGCACAATTTTGGGATGTTACTTTCTTTGGGTTTGGGGAAATCATTTTATTGGGTCCAATGTTTAAAGTTTAAACCAACGGAAACATTCTGTATTGGAAAAACTGGAAGGAATTTATTGATGTCAGCCCACTAAATAGCCCAGACCCATATATGCTTCAAGCCATAGATGCTAAGTTGAATACTTTTTTTTTTTCTTTATGTTTGGTAAAGTAATAGTTTTAGTCTATCCAATATTTTTCAAAATTTTTAAAATTGACTTCAACCTTTTATGACAAAAAAAAAAGAAAAAAAACAAAAGTTGATATACAGAACCACAGAGAAGGGAAGGGGATGTGTATGCGTAAGTATTTAATTAACCACATTAGTGTTCAATGAAAACTATAATATCTTTTCGATTAAGAAAAAGTCTGCGTTTCTAGTCAATTTTGTTATTTGTAAAATTTTACTATAATAAAATAGTTAATTATCAAAATTCATGTTAAATTATGAGTAAGTATTAATAAAAATATACAACTCATTTTATTTAATAATAATTAAATATGTTATAGAGAATAATTAACTTTATATTTAATAAAGAGCTTAATAAAATATTTTATATTAATACGTATTCTTATCGCCCTTAAATCTCAGCTTAATCTGTCTTTCAATATTAAAATGAATTAACATTTACTTTATAATATTCAAATAATATCGCTCAAAATAAAATTTAATATATAATAATCTTTTTAGTATCTTTTTTTTTTAAAAAAAAAAAAACTCAACACAACAAATAGATAGAAGTGACAATATGTACTCTACCCGTGAGTATCCAATTCGATTTCACCCTATCAGATAGGGTTGTCTACCCGATCCGCAGCGGGTAGGGTTCTCGTGCGGGTCGAGTAGGGTACGTGTTAAGTCTCAATCCTACCCGACCAACCCGCACTCTATATATGTATATGTTTTATACTTATATAAAAATATCTTTTAAGTGGATGTTAAACCAAAGACCTCTCACTAAATGCAAAAGATCCTTAGCCACTAAAACATATCATTAACTGATAATTTAATTTTTTTACATAAAAGTCTATTTTAAATTATCATCAAGTGATATAATAATATTGTATCCTTTTTTTAACCCGCAGATAGGATCGGGTATCCGCGGGTTAAGATTGGGTAGGGTTATGGTTGGAATATTCTGAACCCGCGGATAGAGTAGGATTGAGTTTATATAAAAATCTCAACCTGCAAATAGGGTTCGGGTTGGATCCAAACCCTACCATACCCCATCCATTGTCACCCCTGCAAATGAAGTATACGAAGACAAACATAACCAACTAAGAACAGTAGAGAAAAACAAATAACATAAAGTACTAATAGATATTTCCTGTCATTTTTGACATTGCCATCAACAATAGAAGAAATTCATACCTAATCACTCATTATAATTCATAAATCCTTCCAGTATCTATAATCTCTTATTAAGATCTAAGTTACTACAACTTGATGTTGGAATATGTGGAGAAAGAAAAATACTATATGTTCTTTAAAATTTGGTCTTTAATTAATCTTTTAATTTAAATAATATTATTTAATTAAATTTTAATTAAAACACATTCGTAGTTTGTAGTTAAATATGTTAGTAATTAAAATTAATTTAAATTTCAAATATTATAATTTTTCTAACTTCCTACCCACTTTATAAAATAGTTATTTTATTATTTTTTTCAGTTTTTCTGCGAGTTCCTCTCTCCCTCTCTCGTATATTCTGTACATTCTTGTATTTCTCTCTTTCATGTTCTTCACAAAAATTTCTATAGAAGAGTGCTACTCTTCTGCCGTGGAAGAGGCAAAAACTAATTAGATTTTAACGTTAATTTTTCAACTTTATGATATATGAAACAATTTTAGAGTTTATTATAATTTTTGCTGTGGCCGTAATTTTTTTTAATTGTAAAACATCTAAAATTATTAAGTTATACAGAAAATATTTTTGAAATACATCCAAAATCATAAATCTAAATTTAAATCTAAACATTAAAAAACAATTGTAACACATCTAAAACTATGAAGTAATACACAAACTATTTCTAAAGTACATCCAAAATCATAAATTAGAAATTTAAACCCTTCCAGTGGCCGTAATTGTAGGTATCACAGTGTTAACAATTTGAGGATTGTGATTCTAAGTTGTTTTTCTACCTAAACCATTCTCCAAATATAAATTAGGATGTTGTACATAGGATGCAAAATCAATATGATTGAATAACTAAATAGATACATACGGTTAACTATGAATCACTTTCTTTTAAATACATCCAAAATACCTAAGATTCACTTTCGACACAGCAGGATTGGCGAAACTGATGTGGATGAACACGACGAAGAGTAGGACAAAGCGAGACTGCAGACTGAGCAGCGAGGAGGAAGGCGATGCCTAGGACGATCGAGGCCGACGACGGCGGCACAGAGCAATGGCGAAGCGGACGAACAGCGCTGGAAATGACGTGGCGGCGCCGAGGAGTGGCGACGACGAGGAGGAAGGTGGCGCAGACGAAGAAACACACAGACGGCGTGCAGCTCTCTGAGGATGACGCCACGGCGCCGAGAAGTGGTGACAACGAGGAGGAAGGCGGCGACGAGGAGGAAGGCGGCGCGGATGAAGAATCCCACGGACACGTGCAGCTCTCTGAGGATGACGTGACAGCGTCGAGAAGTGGCGATGACAAGAAGGAAGGCAGCGGGGACGAAGAATCCCACAGACGGCATGCAGCTCTACGAGGATGATGGCGAAATTGGGAATTTTATGATCTCTTTTAGAAATTTTTTACAGTGTGCATTGATTAAAACTGTTAAGATTTACTTTTTGAATTTTAAAATTTAAATTTTTAATTTTACTAAATTATATTTTTGGATATGTATTTAAATAATAATCGGTTGATAATTAAAAATGGTAAAACTGAAGTAGAAATTTTAAATTTTAAATTTTAAATTTCAGTTTTATTTAGTTTATATTTTGGATGTACCTTTAATTTTAAAAAGATACTAAATTTATTTAATTTAAATGTGTTTATTTATATTTTTTAATTGAGTGTAATAAAAAACTGAATAAATGATCACTTTTAAAAGATATCTAATGGTAGAAAAATGAGTAAACACCCAATTCGGTCCTTGTCCATTTTCACGAAGGCCAAAGCGATCCCTGTTAAAAAAAAGGGGCACTTCGATCCTTAACCATATTATTTTGGGACAATACGATCCTTCTGTGAAATAATAATAAAAATTAGTTTTGTGGGAATTTTATTTGTATTTTGTGGGGGTTTTAAACCTCCACAAACTATTAATAAGTTTATTTTTGAAAAGTTCCTTCTCCAATGGTAGTTAAGTGAAGAAAAATTATCGATGAAAATGATGCCGCAAAAGAAAAGTTATTGTAGTACAAATACCTTTTAAAAGAAAAAATAACATCAAATAATAAATGAAAAAAGAGAACTTTAATGTTGATAATATTGGTATTGGTGATGATGATGGTAGAGGAGATAATGATGATGATAAAGCAATGAAAATAATAGAAGTAGGAGCGATAATAATGATGATAAAAAAATAGTGGTAGTAATTGATTATATTATTAAAAATATTTTTTTGGAGGTTTAAAATTCCCATAAAATACAAATAAACTCCCACAAAATTAATTTTTATTATTATTTAAATAATTTTTTTAACATATAGATCGTATTATCTTAAAATAAAAAGATTAAAGATTGAAGTGTCTATTTTTTTTTGATAAAAATCGTTTTATCTTTCGTAAAAATGGATAAAGAGCGAATTAGATGTTTATTCTAAAAAAAATTAGTTGTTGTATGTGGTATACAGCTTTGAAGGTCACACTCAAAACTCAAATACCACTGTCAACAAAATGAACCATCTTAGTCAATGATTTTTCCTTTCTCTTTCACATGGTTGCTTTGACTTTGACACCTTTAGCATAACGTAGTTATCTGCAATTAAATCTAATCCAATCTATTTCCTTAAATGTTCTATGTCGGTGTGTCATAATGCCTAATTTGCCTTCCTCGAACACATCTTAGTTTGCATGATCTGTTGAGAGGACTGAGTAGAGTTTCCTACAACTAATATGTTTGAAGGCTAAGAAAAGCTTGAGATAATCTTTTTTGGATTTTGAATATAATTGAACAATTATATTAGATCTATATCAAAATTAATTATTATTATTATAAAATATATATTAAAATATAAAATATATGATTAATTTTTAAAATACATATATTTTTTATAATTAAATGATATTAATAAATAAAAAATATTATTTAATAAATATTTTAAAATACAAAATATAAAAATAAATGATATAAACAATATTAAATCAACTACCTTCATCAGCCCATAACTAACAAAAAAACTCTAAATCAGTCCACTTAAGTGATCATGCCCAACAAATAAATTAACCTACTGCATCATATTTTCTTTATTTCCTACAACTTATCAGTACTTTTTTTAGAAAGTTAGTTAGTTATGATGACTCACTACCTTGACATTTAGTAAAATCTTTTCATTCATTTTATAATTATAACAGATTTATATAGATACTTACTGCTTTATACAAGTAGCACTATCTTTTGCCATCATTCAATAAGAAATACATATAGAAAATACCTAACCTCTTCTTGCCACTACTTTACCTCTTTTTCATTGTTGTTTTACTCTGTCTCTTCACTCTAAGGTTGAGCCTATGTCATTTCAAGATGCCAAAATTTACTCTTATTGGTGTAATACAATGAAGAACGAGCTTGTTGTTCTTGAGATGAACAAAACTTAGTCCCTTGTTGATTGCACTGCTAATATTAAACCAATTGAAAGTAAATAGATTTAGCACATCAAACGTAAATTTAATGGTTCAATTGATAGATATAAGACACGTTTTATAACAAAGGGTTCACACAAATTAAAGATATTAATTTTTTGAAAACTTTTTCTTTGGCTGTAAAACTTGCAATAATCATATTAGTTCTTCCTTTAGCGTGTATTAAGCATTGGTATATTCATGAATAAGATGTGAACTATTAGAGGTTAACAGAAGTTGTAAGAGAAGGAAATTAAAGATGATGTTAGAGGTTGAGCAAATAGCTTGTTCTGCTGCGTGCTCTGCTACTTACTCTGTTATTTATTTTGTTTTTGCTTTGTTTAGTTAGTTTGTTAGTCTAGTGAGCCCTGCTGACTCAGCAGAAGCTTCTAGGCCAGTATAGTTATTCAGTTAGTTACAATTAGTTGCTAGCTGTTATAGATCAAGTTAGTTGCTAGAAGGTTCAGCTGTGTCTATAAATGCTAATACTCATGTATAGAAGTCAGTTTTTTCACTTTAGTTCAATACACATATGCTTTCAGTCCCATTCATCTTTCTGTCCTCTCTCTAAATTTTCTCTAAGGTCCCATACATTTCATGGTATCAGAGCCTTCAGCTTCACACACCACGATCCAAGAACAGTCATGGCTAAAGGATTCACAATAACTCCAATTTCAATGAAACTGGATGATGATAACTTCTTGCAATGGAAGGATCAAGCAATTTCAACATTAGAAGGAAACGATATGCTGATCCACATTACAAGACAAGGAGTTCCTCTACAGTTTGTGTCTTCAGAAGATGGAACGAGTACAACTGCAAATCCAGAATATCAAAAGTGGAAATGATAAGATGCACTTCTAAAGTCATGGTTTCTAGCCTCTATGAGTAATCCTTTCACCACTAGGATGGTAGGTTGCACGTAGACACAGCAGGTATGGAAAAGGTTGGAAGATTACTTTTCCTCACAAATTAAAGCTAAGGTGATGCAGTTGAAGAACAAACTCAGCACTCTCCAAATTGGAGGATCTGTAATTGAGTATATACTGATGATTAAAGACACAATTGATGCCCTGGCCGGAGAGATGATGAAAGAAAGTGATCATGTGAGCACTATCTTGAATGGCTTAACAGAAGAGTATTCCTCAGTTTACACTTCAGTACTTGCAATGTCAGAAAGTATAACCGTTACTGAGTTGGAAGCGTTGCTACTAGCTCATGAAAGCATGCTTGCAAAATTCAGAAGACCTGAAGTGTTTATGCAAGCAAATATGGCACAATTCAGGAACTATAACCAGAATCCATAAGCAAGAAGAGGAGGCTTCAGAGGTGGATTCAGAGGAAGAGGAGGTATAATATTTAGAGGAGGCAGAAGTTTTTCTGGTGAAGGAAGGCTAGCACAAGATTCAGTAAATAATGCACAGTTCATTAGTGGAAGAGGTTAGCTTAGCAGAGGAGGCAGAATGTACAGTAATAGGGGATATAAAAATGACAGGCCACAATGTCAATTGTGCAACAAGTATGGACACACTGCAAGAATCTGTTGGTACAGGTATAGTGAGGACCAGTATGAAGAAGAAAGTTATAGAAGAGAAGGGTACAATCACAGCAACTCAGATTAGCTAGCTTAGCCTGAAGCTAATTTCTGCAACATGCTATCAACACCAGCAACAGTCCAGGATCCAAATTGGTATCCAGATTCGGGTGCTACATACCACATGACTCATGAAGAACAAAATCTGGTGGAGAAAGAAGAATACTGTGGCAAAGAGCAAGTTGTAATCGGCAATGGAATTGGTTTTGCAAATCTTATTTGTTGGAAGTTCATGTTTTAAAACAAATCTGAGCTCTAGGTTGTTGCATATAAGGAAATTACTGTGTATTTCTGAAATTACTAAGAATTTGATGAGTGTCCACTAATTATACTGTGACAACAAGATTTTTTTGAATTCCATGATGATAGGTGCTGCATAAAGACCAAAGACACAAAGGAGTTTGTGCTTCAAGGCACAGTAGAGAGAGGCATCTATAAGTTTGCTAATCTTCACAACACACAAATACCAACTGTTTATGTCTCTGCAGTAAGAAATAAGGATGAGTCTTTACTTTGGCATGCTAGATTAGGACATCCAAATCATAATGTAGTCTCAAAAGTATTAAAAACTTGCAAAATCACTGCCTCACCCAAAAAGATTAGTTGCTCAGGTTGTTGTATAGGAAAATCACATCAATTGCCCTTTCCCTGTACACACACCCTTTGCAACTTGTATGTTCAGACATTTAGGGGCCTGCTCCCCTTCTAGATAGAAATGAAAACTGGTATTTTGTAAATTTTATTGATGCTTTTTCGAAGTACACCCGGCTGTACCTAATCAAGTCTAGAGCTCAGTTAAAAATAGTTTTTGATAACTTCCAACAAATGGTTGAATTGCAACTTAACACTAAACTAAAGTCACTGCAAAGTGATAATGCTGCTGAGTATATTAGCTTATCAAAAAGTTTGTAGGATAAAGGAGTGGTGCATAGGTTCTCTTGTCCTCATGCTCATCAACAAAACAGCTCAGCTGAAAGGAAGCACAGACATGTGGTAGAAATGGGACTCACTCTACTGGCAGCAGCATCATTGCCTACAAAGTTCTAGGGGGAAGCTTTCACCATTGCTGTCAAGCTCATCAATATACTGCCAACACCTGTTCTAAATGGTTTATCACCAGCTGAGAAGCTATTTTGAAAGCCACTCTTGTATAAAAGCCTTAAAGTGTTTGGCTGTTTGTGTTTCCCACACAAAAGGCCTTACAACAAGCACAAACTAGAGTTTAGGTTCTCTCCTTGTACATTCATTGGTTATGGGTGACAAACCCCATTTTGAGGATTTATCTTGTGCTAATTTCAAAGGGTTTATCAATGATTTCACACATTTTCTGCATGAAAATACAAGGACTTGCATTCCTTTCCTAGTCTTGTCTCATGAAGGAAAACATGCTTATTTTGCACTAAAATTGATACCTCTCTAATCTCCCCTTGATGCCATTCGATGCCGTGACCTGTGTGCTAAGTGGTTTCAGGGTATAGAGTAGGAATGGACAGGGAAAGAGAAGGAAGACGGGTACAAGGAAAGGAAGCATGAGAATTGAAGCTTTGGAAATTTCCGCAAGGGCGCGTGCGCGCACCTGACGCGCCCGCGCGGATAAGAGCAATGTGAAGCCGAGACCACGAGCCGGCTTGAGCAGCGGCTAAGCCAGGATCCTCAAGGGCGCGCACGCGCCGATGTTCGAAAATGATTTTTTTAAAAAGTCACGTGACTTAGGCGTGGGGTGGTTAGAGGTCCTAACTTTTGAGGAGTGCTTTGGCGGGAAAAGGCTTAAGAGGACCAAGGGGGCAAAGG
>NC_029780.3:87141810-87143928 GCF_000817695.3 Arachis duranensis
ATCCAAAGTGTCATTCCCTCTCAACCTCAACCAAATCCAAAAGGGGGCATCAATGCCATCACCCTTAGATCCGGTACGCAACTAAAAGGGAAGGAAGCAAAGGATTCAAGCCCTATCACAACCGCTCAAGAAGAGGAGAGAACAAATATAGAAGAAGTAGTGGAAGAGGAGGCACCACAAGCCATAGTTGAGGATGAGGTCCAACCAACAAGAGAGACAACCAAGGCCAAAAGAACCTTGGAAGAGGAAGTTGCTCAACCACTTCCATTCCCAACACTTGCAAAGAAAGCTAAAAAGCGCATAGAACTTGACCCCAAAATGGTGGAAGTGTTCAAGAAAGTTGAGGTAACCATCCCCCTCCTTGATGCTATCCATCAAGTTCCTAGATATGCTAAATTTCTCAAAGACTTATGCATACATAAGGACAGAATTCTTGAATTAGAAACCATTCCATTAGGGAGTTCTATTTCCGCTTTAATGGGAACGCTACCCGAGAAGTGTGATGATCCGGGTCCTTGTATGGTCACTTGCACGGTCAATGGAGTTCAATTTAGAGATTGTATGTGCGACCTTGGAGCATGTGTTAGCATCATGCCACTATCCGTCTACCGGTTATTGAACTTGCCACAACTAAAAAGGTCGACGGTAAGATTTGTCTTAGCGGATAAGAGCATAATAACCGTAGCGGGCGTTGCGGAAGATGTATTGGTGAATATAAAAGGGTTGGTGTTCCCGATTGACTTCTATGTTCTTGAAATGCCATCAAGCGAAACCGAGAGAGCATCGTCCATCCTACTTGGAAGACCATTCTTGAGGACCTCTAGATTTAAACTTGATGCTTACTCGGGGAACTACTCATTTGAAATAGATGGGAGAATTGTAAGCTTTAGCCTTGAGGAAGCAATGAAGCATCCACCGGAGAACCATTCCTTATTCCGGTGTGCATCTAGCAAAGTTAGATGAGAAGTATATGGGTGAAGAAGCAAATGAAAAGTCAAGCGAACCAAACACCACACATCATGCAACTCATCCGGAAACCCACACTTCCAAGAAAAACAAAAAGATGGAATTGAAGCCACTACCACCTCACTTAAGGTATTCATACCTTGATGAAGCCCAAGAGCTACCCGTGATAATTGCCCAGGAGCTAACCCCTCAACAAGAAGAGAAATTGCTAAATGTATTGAGAAAAAATAAAAAGGCAATCGGATGGAGTTTGGCGGATCTAGTGGGAATAAGCCCCAAAGTATGCGAACACCGCATATTCCTTGAAGAAGGAGCAAGACCGGTCCGGCAACCTCAAAGGAGACTTAATCCAACCATCCTTGAGGTAGTAAAGAAAGAAGTCACTAAGCTACTTGAAGCGGACATCATCTATCCTATCTCGGACAGCGAATGGGTAAGCCCGGTCCAAGTAGTGCCCAAAAAGTCCGGAGTGACAACAATAAAAAATGAAAGTGGTGAACTTATAGCAACAAGAGTGCAAAATTCTTGGAGAGTATGCATAGACTACCGGAGATTGAATGCGGCCACAAGAAAGGATCATTTTCCACTACCATTTATTGATCAAATGCTTGATCGATTAGCCGGTAAATCATACTATTGTTTTCTTGATGGCTACTCCGGATACTTCCAAATTCATATTGCTCTAGAAGACCAAGAAAAAACCACATTTACTTGCCCCTTCGGAACGTACGCCTACAAGCGTATGCCGTTTGGCCTATGCAATGCACCGGCAACGTTCCAAAGATGCATGATGAGCCTATTTGCGGACTTTCTAGAGCAATCAATGGAAGTTTTCATGGATGATTTTAGTGTGTATGGTGATTCATTTGAGCATTGTCTAGGTAACCTTGAAAAAGTCTTGGAGAGATGCACCAAAACAAACCTTGTTTTAAATTTTGAAAAATGTCATTTCATGGTCAAACAAGGCATTGTTTTAGGACACATAGTCTCAAAAGAAGGCATCTCCGTAGATCCGGCAAAGATAAATGTCATATCCAGTTTACCTTACCCCTCCTCCGAGAGGGAAGTCCGTTCTTTTCATGGACATGCAGGATTTTACCGGAGATTCATCAAAGACTTTAGCAAGGTGGCCCTACCTCTCTCTCGATTACT
>NC_029780.3:87144786-87149839 GCF_000817695.3 Arachis duranensis
CGTCGATTATGTGTCAAAATGGGTGGAGGCAATCCCCACCCGAACGGATGATGCTAATGTTGTGTACTCTTTTGTGAGGAATAATATCATTTGCCGTTTTGGCACCCCAAGAGCAATCATAAGCGACCAAGGATCACACTTTTGCAACAAAAAAATAGACGGCCTCATGAGAAAATATGGCATCATCCACAAAGTCACCACGGCTTACCACCCTCAGACAAACGGCCAAGCCGAAGTCTCTAACCGGGAAATCAAGCATGTCTTAGAAAGAGTTGTGAAGCCGAATAGGAAAGATTGGAGCACTAAACTCTCCGATGCACTGTGGGCTTATCGAACGGCTTACAAGACACCGATCGGCATGAGCCCCTTCCGGCTTGTATATGGTAAAGCATGTCACTTACCGGTGGAGATTGAGCACAAAGCCTATTGGGCCGTGAAGGAGTGTAATATGAGCTTGAATGGAGCCGGAATAGAGAGGAAGCTTCAATTGGCGGAATTGGAATGTTTAAGACTAGAAGCTTACGACAACGCTAGGCTCTACAAGGAAAAGTTGAAGGCCATCCACGACAAGAACATTCGGAGAAGAGAATTCCGACCCGGTGACCTAGTTCTTCTCTACAATTCAAGGTTGAGACTACTACCCGGAAAGCTAAGATCAAGGTGGGATGGACCCTACCAAGTAGAGAAAGTAGAACCTTATGGGGTCTACCACTTGCGCCACCCAACAAGCCCGGACATCTTCAAGGTAAACGGACACCGTCTCAAATTGTATCATGGTGAGCAAAGAAAGAACTCCAAGAAAATTGAAGTGTTCCTCTTGAGGGATGCAACTCTTGAACAAGCACAATGAGCTACTGAAAGTCCAACTTAAGGACGTTAAACAAAAGTGCTAGGTGGGAGACACCCCACCATGGTAAGATCTTCCTTTGAAGCTTTGTACATAGACACTTCAATTCATCTTTGTTAGATAGATTTTATTGTTAATTCTCCGCCATTTATTCAATTCATTGCTGATTTGCCAAGTAGAATGCCCTGATATGGTGCTTAGGCAACTGTGTGGAAAGGGGAAGTTGTAATGTCAGAAGTGGTATAGACACATGGACAATTAGGAAAAGCAAACCCCTCTGCGCGTGCGCGCACCTGGCGCGTACGCGTCCTTAAGGCACTCGAAGGTCACCCACGTGAACGCGCACCGTGCGCGGACGCACGGATTGCGACTAACAGACCTCCATACATTTTACCCGAGAGTTGCGCCCACACCATGCCAAGACCATGCCTGAGGCACATGAATATCGCGCGCACGCGCACATGGCGCGTCCGCGCCCCTGGGCAAAGTCTGCCAATTGACGCGCAAGCGTGCTATGCGCGTCCACGCCGATTGCCCTGCTGCAATCCTGGTACATGTTCCAGAGAGTTAAGCCGCTCTCAGGCCTCTACCAAGCCACAAGCCCAAAACCTTGACCGCGTGCGCGCACTGGACGCGCTCGTGCCCATACAATGTGAGCACAAGACGCGCGTGCGCGCCCTAGCCGCGTACGCGCCCTATGATCCTGCACTCCTCTCTGGGCCATTTCACAGAGAGTTGAGCCCCTTCCCTCCTCTACACTACTTTCCACCACTCACTACCTTCTCTACCACTCCTCCTCAACCCACACCACAACCTCCTCTCCTATTCTCTTCATCTCACAAGGTACTATACTAAGCTATCATCTCTTGTGTTTTTATGCCCTTAGTTTCACATTCATTTAGTTAGCTTCTTTCTTCTTTCATTTTAGTTACTTCCTTAGGAGATTTTTGTTTTTATTTTCTCTTCTCTTCCTTTTCTCACTATCCCTCAACTTAACTCTTCATGGGCATTTAGGTCTCCATTTCACTTGCATTGGTAGATGAGTTGTGTTGCTTGCTTTTCCTACTATCTCTGTGCACTGTAATCATTCATAGTGGATTGTGAACTATTACATTGCTTTCACCATCTTGTAATCACACATTACAACAGGATGCACACCAAGTGTTCGATGAAAGGCACACTTGACTTTTGCACCAACTTTGACTAAATTGCCTCTCATCTTATCACTTTATGCGCATCCCCATTTTCCTTACTTGCTTTCCATTTGTGGTTCTTAAGGGTATATGCGTCTCATGCTCCCTACTTGCATGCATAAATCACCCTTACACCATATGAAAATGATTTGCCTTGCTCGTCTCATGTTATCTTAGTTACATGTTGCAGCTGTCATGTGACTACGATACCCATATTCTATGGCGTAACTTTTCATAGCATAAACACAATTACTTCCACTTACTTGGATTTTAATGTTTTCCCTTCTTTACTCTCATAGGATGGTTATCAAGAAGAACACAGGGAAAGCTCCCAAGAAGCCAACTCCCAACAAAGCGCACCAAGAGCAAACGGCCAAACCACTCTTGAAGAAGACTAAGGGCCCCATTGATGTTCTCGAGAAGGATAACCCTCCTAAGGATTCGAACAAGTTCCCCAACCGCTACTGCGAACTTGTTTACTCAAGAATGATCGAAAGGAACTATCATCCGGAACCCCTCCTAGTCCTACCGGCCCACCTCCGTCCGATGGTGATGCCACATATTGAGCAGAGACAATGGAGGTTCCTATTGAGGAAACCAAAGGAGGCAAACCTCTCATGGGTAGTAGAATTCTACTCCAATTTCCACTCCCCCTTCTCACATCAATCTTTGTGCGCCGAAAGCAAGTGTCGGTCACAGTGGAAACTATCCGAGAAGTCCTTGGGATTGAACAATCAACGGATGCTTATGACGCCTATGAGGAAGTCCTGGCTACATGCGATGACCGCGCATTCAATTGGAGCGCAATCCTCCGTGTCATCGCTCTACCCGACGCCTATTGGATTCGGGGGACTATCAAGCAAAGACCCAAGGGTTTAGATGTCCGCCACCTCACTCAAGAAGCCACGGCATGGGCCCAAATCTTAGCTCACTATGTGCTCCCAAGTACACATGGGTCATCCATCACAGCCGAGTTGGCCTTATTGATATGGTGCATCTTAACCGAGAAACCGGTCAACGTTTCGCACGCCATCCGTCAATCAATGGGGCGCATTCATGCCAAGGGAAATCTACCATTCCCCGGTTTGGTGACAGAATTGGTTGCAAATGCCGGCGTCAACCGAGAGGCTAAAGATAGGAGAGCCTCAATTCCGGTCGATGGTGATATAATTCCGACCAAGAGATGCCTCAAGTCTCCGGAAGCTACCAAGGACAGCGGACTAACCACACCAACTCATAACGCTACCTCTTCATCTACATCACAAAAGTCGGCCGCCCAACGCCTTGAGGACCTTCACAAGAAACTGGACCGTTATGAACGGTGTAACCAACGCCGATATGCTCATGTGAAGAAGCTCCTAAGCATAGTCACACCACCCATGGAGGAACCCGATATCTCAACATCCACCGCAACTTTAGGCGGAGAGAGCGATGACATTGGAGATATGGGACAGTCGGGACTCGCTCAACCACTGCGCCTTACCTACAGCACGGAGGACCGTGCTAAGTTTTAAGTGTGGGGAGGTCGACCGACCGATCTCCGTAGGTAAAAATCTGAATAAATTAGGATAGGTTGCATGAGTCGGTTTTAGTTAGCATCATTCACATGATAAGTACTTGGTTGGAACAATGAAATCCTTTCTTAGAAAATCAATACTTTAGGGACAGCCATGGGGCATTGCAAATTTTAAATGCTTTGATACCAAAATTGCATGAAGAATTATATTTTGGAACATAGTTTTGAGCTAAGAACACAAGCAAGTGAGTTTTGAACCTAATGGTGTGGTTAGATCTTATAACCACTTACTTTCCTTCTTGTGTGCATTATTCTCTTTCTATGATTGTAATCTCTGCTTTGTTTCATTCTTTATGTCCATTATTTTGTGTATTCATGCATTTACATGATTGAGGCCATCATTTCATTAGCTCGCTTACCCAAATAGCCTACCTTTTATCTCCCATTGTTAGCCAATTTGAGCCTACGATTAACCCACTTGTTCTTTAATTTAGCACATTACAAGCTTTAAAGCGGAAGACAATGAAGTCCTCAATTTGGATCTTTGATTGGCTTAGGCTAGTGTATGTGAATATCATTCAAGTGTGGGAACCTTGGAACATTGGGTGAATACAAGGGTAGTTCTATATTGTTATTGGAAATATTGAGGAATTGGGTACATACTCATGTCTTGGCTAAATGAATAGACCTTATGCATTGATGTTCTTGTGTAAAGTTCGGAAAAAAAAAAGAGAAGAGAATGAAAAGGAAAAAAAAAAGAAATAAAAGTGAAATAGAAAAAAAAAAGAAAGAAGAGAAAAAGCAAAAAAGGGGACAAAATGCCCCAAAGTAAAGTTCAAATAAGATCAATGCATAAGTATTGTAAAATGGATGGAAAATACATGAGTATGTGAAAAAGTAAGGAATGGGAAGTTAGATTAGTACTTAATTGAATAGGTCATTATATAGGTTAGGTGGGAAAGCTTAAGTTGATCAAAGATTCAAATCCTAAAGTCCACTAGCCATATATGATCATACCTTGACCCTAGCCCCATTACAACCTAAGAAGAAGACCTCATGATAGATGTATGTATGCATGAAATATATGTTGATTGTTAGAAGAAGAACAAATCTTAGAAAGCATGATTAGGGGAGAATTGAGAGAATCAACCCTAAACACCTGAGCGATCAGAGCGCAAATACTTCCGGTGAGGGTTCGATGATCAATCCTTTGATTCCCGGCTCTTGCGAGCATTCCTCATGCAAGATTGTGTATATTGCATTTGATACTTAGGAACTGGCAAATTCTATGCATTGACCACTATTGTGTCCCATGTGCTTGCATATGTCATAAGGAAGCTGATTTGTTCCCAACAAAGTAGATAACAACATTAGTTGTAGTTGCATGCATATAAGTAGGTTGCATTTCGTGAGTCCTACGCGTTTGTGACCCCTCGGTCTTCTGTATTTCTTTGCATTTTCCTAAGCATGAGGACATGCTAGAATCTAAGTGTGGGG
>NC_029780.3:87151332-87151835 GCF_000817695.3 Arachis duranensis
ATTGCATGACGCGTTCACAACCGAATCCGAGCTTAGTCCCTTTTGATCCGGAAATAGAACGAACTTTGCTTCATATTAGACAAGCTCGGAGGCGGCTTAAGTTTGGAAAAGGGGAAGAGGCTTTCACCACCTCAACCACCCTACTAGAAGTGAACATTGAACCGTCACTCAAAGAAGGCACTAATTCTACTCCCATCAATCTTACTAACAAATCTTCTTTTGTTTTAGGTACTAATACCATGGATGCTCCGAGGAGAGTTACCATCAAGGAAGCGGGTGCACCGGATTATGTCCTTTAACCCCTTCACGTAACTCACCCCAACTTGAACGCTAACTTTGAATTGAAGACCGCTTTGATCAACCTCCTACCTAAGTTTCATGGGCTTCCCGCACAAGACCCTATTCGACATCTCAAGGACTTCCATCGCATATGCTCAACCACTAGACGGGAAGGATCCGATGAAGTTGCTATATGGTTGTTTGCTTTCCCTTTCTCTCTTGAG
>NC_029780.3:87152314-87165835 GCF_000817695.3 Arachis duranensis
CAAGAACCGTGAATGAGGTATCAACTAGTAGTGAAACCACCGCTCTAACTCAATCCTTGAATGAGATGACATCCATCTTGAGGCAACTCCAATTGAACCAACAACAATCACAACCTCAATCATACCAACAACAACACCCTCCACCACCTCAACAACATAACCAACAATTGGTTCCTCAAAGAGTATGTGGTATTTGCTCTTGCTACTCTCACTACACGGATGAGTGCCCAAGCCTTCAAGAAGACAATACCTTGGCGGCTACCCATAATTTCTATGATCGCCCTAATCAAGGGTACTACCAAGGCGGTAATCCTAACCAAGGGCACCTTTATCAAGGAGGAAGCTACAATCAAGGGAGTGGGTATCACAATCAAAATTGGAGAGACAATCATCAACAAGGGAATAAGGACAACAACAATAATGGAGGAGGTCAAAGATGGGGTAACAATTCACAAAACTTTTCACAAAACCGACCATACAACTCACAAAACCAATCATACAATCAACAAAACCCACAAAGAAACTACCAAACATACCAACCACCACATCAAAGACCACCACCCAACCAATCACAAGCTCCTCAACTCACATACGCAACCACTCCCTCCAACCAAGATGAAACACTCCGAACCATTATCCAAGGCCAAAAGGAACTACAAAACACACTTGCTTCCGGTCTTACCGGTCTCACCTCTACACTACAAGCTCTTCTTGCACGCATGGATACACCATCAACTTCCACTCCTCAACCTCCAATCCAAAGTGTCATTCCTTCTCAACCTCAACCAAATCCAAAGGGGGGCATTAATGCCATCACCCTTAGATCCGGTACGCAACTAAAAGGGAAGGAAGCAAAGGATTCAAGCCCTATCACAACCGCTCAAGAAGAGGAGAGAGTAAATATAGAAGAAGTAGTGGAAGAGGAGGCACCACAAGCCATAGTTGAGGATGAGGTCCAACCAACAAGAGAGACAACCAAGGCCAAAAGAACCTTGGAAGAGGAAGTTGCTCAACCACTTCCATTCCCAACACTTGCAAAGAAAGCTAAAAAGCGCATAGAACTTGACCCCAAAATGGTGGAAGTGTTCAAGAAAGTTGAGGTAACCATCCCCCTCCTTGATGCTATCCATCAAGTTCCTAGATATGCTAAATTTCTCAAAGACTTATGCATACATAAGGACAGAATTCTTGAATTGGAAACCATCCCATTGGGGAGTTCTATTTCCGCTTTAATGGGAACGCTACCCGAGAAGTGTGATGATCCGGGTCCTTGTATGGTCACTTGCACGGTCAATGGAGTTCAATTTAGAGATTGTATGTGCGACCTTGGAGCATGTGTTAGCATCATGCCACTATCCGTCTACCGGGTATTGAACTTACCACCACTAAAAAGGTCGACGGCAAGATTTGTCCTAGCGGATAAAAGCATAATAACCGTAGCGGGTGTTGCGGAAGACGTATTGGTGAATATAAAAGGGTTGATATTCCCCATTGACTTTTATGTCCTTGCTATATGTATTATAATTTGTCTATTATTTAACGAGAATGACTCTAGCCTGGTGGAAGAAGCTTGTTGGCCTTATGCTGGAGGAATGGGTTCGAGCCCCATTGGAAGCATTTTGGAAAATTTTCCACAAAATCATCACAAGCGACACTTGGCAGCGCTGGAGGGTGTAGAGCATCGTGGAGTGGCATATCGCTAGTCCATTGTAGATTCACCTTCAACGTTGACCAAATGACTCGAACCGGTCCGGTTTTCACCGAATTTGACCGGTTTTCACCGGTTCACACCGAGTTTGACCGGTCTGTACCGGTTCTCAACCTTACACGGTCTAAATATCGGACCGGACCGATATATGGTCCGATTTACCGGTTTTCCGGTCGAACCGGCCGGTCCGGTCCGGTTCTGACAACTATGCCTATTACTGACCCTCAACCTTTACGCCCAGTACCTACACAGAATCTTCACCCAAAGATAAGCCAGTAAACTTCCCCCAAATAAAGATGCAGTTGGAAGCAAGTAGGTTTTTAGAATCAAGTATATTACAGACGGCTGATAAATCCCAATTTTATGGTTTATCTTGTGCTTATTTTAGGGGATTTTATCACCTTTTCTCACATTTATTCAATGAAATAACATGATTTTGTAATTCTTCTTGAATTTGTGCTTAAGTGTGAAAACATGCTTTTTAGGCCCTTAAATTGGTAATTTTGATTCACCTTTGATTCCATTAGATGCCTTGATGTGTTTGTTAGTGAATTCAGGTTGAAAAGGCTATGAATGGATCAAAGAAGTGAAGAGAAAAGCATGCAAAGTAGAGAATTTATACAAAAACAAGGATTTGGAGTGCATACGGCAAGGCACACGCGCGACAAACGCACACGCGTGGATGTGATGTCGCATGGCGACGCGTACACATGACCTATGCGTATGCGTCGATGCTCGCACATGAACTCATTAAAGTAAAAATGCTGGGGGCGATTTCTGAGCTGCCCAGGCCCAAATCCAACCCGTTTCTGAAGGTATTTCATGCAGAATTCAAGCTTGGGCAAAGGGAGAGCACTTAATGTAGTCATGATGAGCCTTTAGTTAGTTTTCTAGAGAGGGAAGCTCCCTCTTCTCTCTAGAATTAGGTTAGGATTAGGTCAAATTCTCTTAGATCTAGGTTTCAATTGTTGTTTTCATCTTGTTTCTTCTACAATTTCTTATTTCTATATCTGTGTTCTCTTTAGTTCTCTTGTTAATTTTTCCTTTTATGCTCCTTTTATGTTTATGAATGCTCATGTTGGATTTGGATCTCTTTTAATGCAATTTGATGTTTGATGTTCTTATTTTGTTGAATTGAGTTGTTATTATTGTTTCCTTACAATTGGTAGTTGGTAGATTTACTATTCTTGCACTCTTACTATGCTTTTCTTTTATACCCACCAAGTGTTTGACAAAATACTTGGTTGGGCTTTAGAGTAGACTCTTGAGCATTCTTGGTTTGGAAAGAGGAATTAGGTAATCTTGAGTTGTTAGCTAGTATTGTTTCATTAACGCTAATCTTTTACTAATTCAAATAGTAAGTTGATTAGGACTTGTGGATTGAGATTAGCTAGTCTTATTAGACTTTCTTCGAGTGTGAAGATAATATGATACCTTCTTCCATCGTCAGGGATGACGTAATAAGATAAATTCTTGTTTAATATTGTGATATGATTAACTAGTCTTGTTTGATGTTCTCCCTATGTGAAGATAACATGACACCTTCTTCCATTTGTTGGCGTTGACTAAATAAGATGAATTAATCATTGTATGACTAGGATATAAAGCTTATATTCTCAATCCTTGCCATGAATGTCTCTCTTTATTACTTGTCTTCTTTAATTGCTTGCTTGATTTACGTTCTTGCCCCTTTATTTTCTCGCCCCTTTTATGAATCAAACCCCTTGTTCCTTCATAGCCAATGATTGACCACTTCATTGTAATTCCTCGTGAGACGACCCGAGGTTTAAATACTTCGGTTAATTTTCATTGGGATTTGTACTTGTGACAACCAATTTTTGATTGGGAGGATTGTTTGTTGGTTTGGAAGCTATGCTTACAACGAAGTTCTTATTTCTATAAGAGAAATTTCTAGACCACTAAATAATCCCATCATCAAAATGGTGTCGTTGCCGGGGAATTGCAATGGTACTATGTTATTAGCTATTGTATATATTGTGAATAGCTTGATTTTTGGTTTGTTTGTTAGTTTTTGCTAGTTGTAGGATTTTGTTCTCTTTGTTTTTATTAGTATTTGTTTTATTTTCTCTTGTCACATTCTCATCCTTTTGGCTATGAGTGTGGTTACAACTATGTTGTAGGAGATAGAAGTTACAATGATGATGCACGTCAAGGATTTGGGAATCAAAGGTGGGAGGAGCCCCAAGCTTATGGGCAACCCTCTTGGCAACAACCTCCGCTGACTTTTTATGGGTACAATTCAAATCTTGATGCATACCAATCTAATGTGTGTGATGACCCTCATTGTGGTTGTCAACCACAATCATCATATGCATGTGATCCCCCTCCTCAATATAGCCCTCCACCATACTTACAAGCCTCATACCACTATTCACATCCATATGATCCTAATCCATATCTACCATACCAACCACCATATGAACCTTACTTAGAGCCACCACCATTCCAACACCAATACCCCCAAGAACCACAAATTCCATACACACCACCTCAAGACTTTCACCAATGTGAACCACCTTCCAACTACAATACCTTTCTCTCAAACAATGAACCCTCTCTTCCACCACTTCCAATAGATGAAGATCTCCATGCCCTCATGCTAAACCAAAGAGATCTTAGATCTTATATCCTAAGAAAATAAGAGGAGACAGAAAAGGAGTTTAAGGAGCTAGAAACCAAGATGGCTATTATGGTAGAAGCCGTTAGCAACATAACCTCATCCTGCCTAAGCTTGCGTAATCAAGGTACTCCCATTATTAAATGTGGAGAAGCAATCAATGAGCTTAGTGAGGTAGTGAATGTGGAGCTTTAAGGTGAAGAAGATGAGTTAAAGCAAGAAGTGCAACAAGAGGGGAAGGTAGAGATTAATGAACAAGAGGAAGTAGTGATTGGATATTTAGGATATGTTAAGTACATAGAGGAATCTCAAGTTGAAGAGCCTTCTTCCATGAAGTGTGAAATTGATGTTAAGGAGGATAGTGTACAACCTCCAAGGCATATCATGGTTGAAGACTTTGAAGAGGTTGATCAAGGGATGGATTCAATCATTGATGAGTTTTTATCTACAATTGAATCCTCTTCCATTGGGCTTGACATGGGGATTAAAGAAGAAGATACCTCACTTCCCACAAGCTTGGTAAGCAATGAAGAAGAGGAGGAATTGGAAGAAAGCCACCAAGAAGAAAGATTGGAAGAAGTGGTACAAGCAATTAGCGCCCCTGTATATGATGATTCCACATCAACATGTGATCCTCTTGAGTTTGAAGAATCCTTCTCCACTATACTTGGAATCGATGATGAAGTAGATTTCACTCAACCTCCTATCTATGATTTGAATGATGGGGAAGAGCTTGAAGACATTGGGGAAGAAGAATGTGAACTTGAGGAAGCTTGGCAAGAGGTAGAGCTTGAAAAACCTTGCCAAGTGGTGGAAGCCTCTAGAAGAGGATGGACGAGAGTGAAACATACTTTATCAAGACCATTGGGAACTTCTCCACCTAGGCCGCCATCTAATCCTTCATTTGAGTGGGTAAAAATTCTAACTAACTTTATTATCCCACTTGAATTTGGCTTGCTTGAAACAGATGGCCAACTTAGGGCGCTTTGTGGAATTAAGCATAAGAGGAAAATGTTCTGTGGTTGGCATTGTAAATCTAGGCTCATTATGGTTGGAAGTTCAAAAGTGAGAAGCATGGATTGGTGTGATGCTCAATTAGATGGGTCAGGGAGGGTAGTTTGGTGCCCCCATGAGAATTCGGCTTGTAACTCACCCGGAGAGAATCAACGTGATCAACTTGAAGACGGGTGTGAAAACAAAGTGTGGGATCCCGGATCACACAAAGAGAATCAATGTTGGGAGCTCATGGTTTGTGACGAACTCCATCAAAACTTGGAGTTATTAACGTTGAATGATGAAGCACAATGGAAGTCCAAGCATTGGTGGATGTTCAAAGATGGATTCAAGCACAAGCCACCTTGATGGAAAGCCCCCCATAAGTCTAACTTAAGGACAATAAATAAAAGTGTTAGGTGGGAGACACCCCACCATGGTAACATCTTTGCTTTTTCCTTTTTGTAAATAGTGGTAAAATAAGTTTAATTTCATGTTTTGTTTGGTTAGTTGAGTTTATTTGGGAGTCTAGTACGTTAAATAAGCTTTTATGATGTTTTGGTAGCTGTTTGGAGGTTTGGAATGCTTGATTTGGTGCAAAAACATGGAAAAATTTTGAAAAATATAGCACCAAGCCACGCGTACGCATCACCCACGCGTATGCGTGACCCCAAGCATTTCGACCATCCACGCGTACGCATGGCCCACGCGTGCACGTGGATCCAAAAATTTCACCATCCATACTAAAACCCGAGAGTTATGCAAGTTACGTGCTGGATTTGTGCCTCTAGCACAAAACCAACCCACGCATGCATGTCACATCTCTTAATAACCCATCACACGTATGCGTGACCCACGCGTACGCGTCGATCCCCTTTCACGCATCCACGCTCACCCATCACTACACGCGTACGCGTAGATTGCCCTGTTCCACCACTCTTCTTGTCTTCTCTTCTCTCTATTTTTTCCCTTCTTCTCTGTTCTCTCCTTTTCTTTCCACCCTTCAACCATCATCCAACACTACCAAACACCATTTATCACCATTTTTTTAATTAGTTAATTGATTAGTTATTTAGTTAGTTTAATTCTTGTTTAATTTTTTTGTTTTTATTATAAGTGTTGGATTATTAATCTTGTTTGCCATTTCTTGCTGCTGATTATTGACGAGATGTTATTTTAACATCATTGTTGGATTCTTTGTTGAGGTTAGATTATGTTACTTAGTTTTGAGTTTTAATGTTTAACATTTGTAAACACCAAGTACATGTTACATTGCCTTCAAGCATCTTAAATCTTTTGAATTGTATGATTTGGCCACCATGCATTCATCATCCATTTTTAGGCAATTGTACATTATCAATGCATTTTTTTGTTAGGTGACGCATGTTTATGATTTACCTTATTCACATCACCTATTTCATGCATTGAGATTGCGAAATTGTGAATTGGATCGGAAGCTTACCTAGTAACGTATTTTTTAGCTTTCTAAACTTTGTGGGTCATGCTTGCTATGTGATTGATTTTCACTTCTATAGTCTTCTTCCTAAGTTCCATAGCATCCATATGTTTTACCCCCATGCTACTTAGGTGTTGCAACAACTTCAATATGTGTCATTGATTGATGTGTGAGCTCTATATTTCATTTGGTTCATTAAGTTTACTTGCACATCAATCAATGTTCATTTATTATCCAATTTCACAATTGCGTGATTAGTTGCTTGAATGCTTTCATGCCTCTTCACTACTTGTTTGTATCTTGACTTACAAGTCTTCTTAAAGTATTTTAAGCACACTAGAATAAGTGAAGTGTATGCTTTCTTTTGTATAATTGTGACATGACTTTTAATTACTAGGGTGTGAGTTCTAAACCGCATGCAATTCAGGACCCACACACCTATTCTTCATCAATGTTACACTAATTCATTCACTCAATTCTAGTGATTTACCTCATTCCAACAATCTGCGCTTCCTTGCTTTTGCATTTACTTTTCTCACTATCCTCCTTTTTATTTTTCATGAGGGAGTCACTATAAGCAAAAACGGAAGCAGGAGAAGAACGTGCAGCAACCGGTTGACCTACCAGCTGAAAGTAGTAACTCGGAAAGTCACCGTACCCCCTTGCTCATCTTTGAGTGCACCGAGGACGGTGCAAACTTTTAAGTGTGGGGAGGTCGTCTGACCAGTCGGCGTTTTTGGGTGATAAGTTTCTAATCCCAACACTTTTGCATCTCATTTTTAGGTCTTTTAGGATTATTTAGTTGCATTTTCTTATTTTGCATACATATATATATAATAGAATTAGTCAAAATAATGAAATTTTTCAAAAAAAATTTTTAGAACTTGCTTGAATTATATACATTGTGGATCATGTTTTTGAGCTAAGAACACAAGCATGTGAGATTTGAGCCTAATTGTGTGGTTACATCATATAGCCACTTATTTTCCTTCTTGTGTGTGCATTATTCTCTTTCTATGATTGTAATCTTTGATTTGTTTGATTCTATATGTCCATTATTTTGTGTATACATGCATTTATATGATTGAGGCCATTGTTTCAAATAGCTCACTTACCAAAATTGCCCTACCTTTTATCTTCCATTGTTAACCGATTTTGAGCCTATGCTTAACCCATTTGTTCTTAATTTTGGCACATTACAAGCCTAAAGCGAAAAATAATAAATGTCCTTAATTTGGATCTTTGATTAGCTTAGCCTAGTGAGAGTGTTTATCATTCAATTTTGGGAGAGTTGGGAACATTGGTTGGGATAAAAGAGTGTTTTTATACTTTTGTTCAAAATTTTGGGAATTAGGTACATACTCATGTGTTAATTAAATGTAAAACCATATGCATTGATAATTTTGTATATACTTTATTGCAAAAAGAAAAAAATATATACAAAATAAAGAAAAAATATATATACCAAAGGAAAAAAATAATAAAAAAAGAAAGAAAAAGAAAAGCAATAAAAAGGGACAAATGCCCCAAAGTAAAGTTCAATAATATCAATACATATGTGTGGTGTTTGAAAAAAGAATGCATGAGTATGTGAAAAGTGAAAAATGGTAGTTAGGTTAGCTTTAAAATTGTATAGGTTTTTATATAGGTTAGGTGGAAAGTTTAGGCTAATCAAAGATTCAAATTTCTAGTCCACTTGACCAAATGCATCCTTACCTTGACCCTAGTCCCATTACAACCTTTGGGAAAATCTTCATGATATTTGTATGCATGCATGAAATCATTGTTGATTGTTAGATGAAAAACAAATCTTGGAAAGCATGATTAGGGGAGAATTGAGTGAATCAACCCCATACACTTGAGTGACTAGAGCGGATACACATCCGATGAGGGTTCGATCGCTCAATTACATGTTTTCACCCATGGTCATCTTTTCTTGCAAGTTTGTAAAATCTTTTAATAACTCAACTCAATTGTGGGTTTGGTTGATGGCCATTGCTTTAGCCCCTATACTCATATATGTTTTCTTGGGAATTGACTTGTTTTGACTAAGTAGATGCATTCATGTAGATAGATTGCATGTAGATAGGATGCATATAGTTAGGTTACATTGAATAAATGTTAATACCCTTTGTTTCTTTCTTGAGTTTAGCATGAGGACATGCTTAGTTTAAGTGCGGGGAGGTTTGATAAACCCCAATTTTGTGGTTTATCTTGTGCTTATTTGGGAGAATTTTTTCACCTTTTCTCATATTTATTCAATGAAAAAGCATGATTTTGTAATTCTCTTTGAATTTGTGCTTAAGTGTGAAAACATGCTTTTTAGGCCCTTAAATTGGTAATTTCGATTCACCTTTGATTCCACTAGATGCCTTGATGTGTTTGTTAGTGAATTCAGGTTGAAAAGGCTAGGAATGGATTAAAGGAGTGAAGAGAAAAGCATGCAAAGTGGAGAATTCATGCAAAAACAAGGATTTAGAGTGCATACGTCGACGCGCACACGTGACATGACGCGTACGCGTGGATGGAAAATGTCAAGCGAAGCGTACGCATGACTCATGCATACGCGTCGATGCTCGCATGTGACCTCATTAAAGTGAAAACGCTGGGGGCAATTTCTGAGTTGCCCAGACCCAAATCCAACCCGTTTCTAAGGGTATTTCATGCAGAATTCAAGCTTGGGCAAAGAGGGAGCACTTAGTGTACTCATGATGAGCCTTTAGTTAGTTTTCTAGAGAGAGAAGCTCCCTCTTCTCTCTAGAATTAGGTTAGGATTAGGTCAAATTCTCTTAGATCTAGGTTTTAATTGTCGTTTTCATCTTGTTTCTTCTACAATTTCTTATTTCTACATCTTTGTTCTCTTTAGTTCTCTTGTTAATTTTCCCTTTTATGCTCCTTTTATGTTTATGAATGCTCATGTTGGATTTGGATATCTTTTAATGCAATTTGATGTTTGATGTTCTTATTTTATTGAATTGAGTTGTTATTATTGTTTCCTTGTAATTGGTAGTTGGTAGATTTACTATTCTTGCACTCTTACTATGCTTTCCTTTTATACCCACCAAGTGTTTGACAAAATGTTTGGTTGGGCTTTAGAGTAGACTCTTGAGCATTCTTGGTTTGGAAAGAGAAATTAGGTAATCTTGAGTTATTAAGACCCAACTTATATTGGGGATCTAGAGTTTTTATCTAGTATTGTTTCCATTAATGCTAATCTTTTACTAATTCAATTAGTAAGTTGATTAGGACTTGTGGATTGAGATTAGCTAGTCTTATTAAACTTTCTTCGAGTGTGAAGATAATATGATACCTTCTTCCATCATCGGGGATGATGTAATAAGATAAATTCTTGTTTATTATTGTGATATGATTAACTAGTATTGTTTGACGTTCTCCATATGTGAAGATAACATGACACTTTCTTCCATTTGTTGGAGTTGACTAAATAAGATGAATTAATCATTGTATGACTAGGATAGAAAGCCTATATTCTCAATCCTTGCCATGAATGTCTCTCTTTATTACTTGTCTTCTTTAATTACTTGCTTGATTTACTTTCTTGCCCCTTTATTTTCTCGCCCCTTTTATGAATCAAACCCCATGTTCCTTCATAGCCAATGATTGACCACTTCATTGCAATTTCTCGTGAGACAACCCGAGGTTTAAATACTTTGGTTAATTTTCATTAGAGTTTGTACTTGTGACAACCAATTTTTTATTGGGAGGATTCTTTGTTGGTTTGGAAGCTATGCTTATAAAGAAGTCCTTATTTCTATAAGAGAAATTTCTAGACCACCAAATAATCCCATCATCAACGTCTGTCTACAGAAGTACTAGGCTAGGTTGGTTGCTCAAGGCTTTACTCAAAAGCCAGGCTTTGACTTCACAGAAACCTACAGTTCGGTAGTCAAGCCTACCTCAATAAGACTGTTGCTCTCAGTTGCCTTGTCAAGGTTCTGGACAATTAGGCAATTGGATGTGAACAATGCCTTCTTGCATGGGGACCTCACTGAAGAAGTGTACATGAGGCAGCCCCAAGGGTATGAGCAAGAAGATCCCTCATTAGTATGAAAATTAACTAAAGCTCTCTACGGGCTAAAGCAGGCTCCTAGGGAGTGGTATCATAAGTTGGCAAGTGGGTTAAAAGACCTTGGTTTTGCAGCAACCAAGTCAGACATAATAGTGTTTGTTCATGACAGCAACAACTTCAAATGTATTCTCTTGTGTATGTAGAAGATATAATTGTAACAGGTGAGTCAGCCAGTTCGGTCAAGAAAGTCATCCAGCTGCTAAACTCAAAGTTTGCTCTAAAAGATGCATTACTTTCTTGGAATTTAAGTCACCAAAACTAAAGATGCAGGTTTGGTCTTCACACAGCAAAAATACATTGAAGAGTTGGTGAAGAAGGCTGGCATGGTGGGGTGCAAAGGTTGCCACACACCTCTTCCCTCTACAGTCAAAATCACAGTCCTAGGAGATTCAAGCTTCAACGACCCAAGTCTCTACCGATCTGTCATAGGCAATTTGTAGTACTTGACTATTACCAAGCCTAAGATCTGCTATGCTGTCGATAAACTTGTTCAATTTGTTCAATCCTTTCTAGATTCACACTGAAAAACGGTGAAACTTGTGTTGAGATATCTACATAGAACAGCAAGTCATGGTCTGCATATAAAAAAGGACATTGCTATGAGGATCACTGCATACAATGACTCTGACTAGGCTGGTGACCCAGCAGATCGAAAATCAACTAGTGGGTACTATGTATTCCTTGGCTCCAACCTGGTTTCCTAGGCATCAAAGAAACAGACAGCTGTGGCCAGATCTAGTACTGAAGCTGAGTATAGAAGCATCGCAGATACAATAGCAGAATTAGTTTGGATAAGAAACTTAATGGTTGAGTTAAAACTCCCTATTCCTGAGTCACCAATACTGTACTGTGACAATTTAAATACTGTATTGTTAGTAGCAAATTCCATCCTGCATTCTAAATCTAAACATTTTGAAATCGATCTCCATTTTGTTAGAGATCATGTTAATGGCAAACAAATTAGAGTGAATCATATCCTAGGAGCTGTGCAAATTGATGATGTATTCACAAAGGCTGTTTTATCTGAATCCTTCTTACACTTCAGAAGCAAGCTCAATGTCAGTGACCAATAACAAATTGCAAGTGTTCAACAGAAAGTGGAAGCTAGAGATGATGTTGCTAGCAAAAAAGAAGCTGCAAGAGAAGGAAATTAGAGATGATGTTAGAGGTTGAGTAAATAGCTTGCTCTGTCGCATGCTCTACTGCTTACTCTGCTTCTGCCCCGTTTAGTTAGTTTGTTATTCTAGCAAGCTGTGATTCAGTTTTCTGTTAGAGTTAGTGAGCCCTGCTGACTCAGCAGAAGCTTCTAGGACAGTATTCAGTTATTCAGTTAGTTACAATTAGTTGCTAGCTGTTATAGATCAAGTTAGTTGCTAGAAGGTTTAACTTTGTCTATAAATGCTAATACTCATGTACAGAAGTCAATTTTTTCGCTTCAGTTCAATACACACATGCTTTCGGTCCCATTTATCTTTTTCTCCTCTCTCTGAGACCTGGTACCTTTCATGAACAATGCATTTCTACATACATTTGTATGGTTTACAGTAGTCAAATCACATATGGTATGAAAACTCAGCTTTTACTTTCTCATGGATATTAACAGACTATTTCTGATTATAGCTTATTTATTAAGTTCATTGGTACTAAAATTTCTATACTTATAGTCTATGTTGATGATATAGTTCTTATTGAGAATTTTATTTACAAGCTAGCTGCCAATATTTTAAAATTAAATATTTGGATCCCTTAAAGTATTTTTTAGACATTAAAAATGCTCAATCAGTCTAAGAAATTTCGTTGTCTTAGAAAAAATATTGTTGAGACCTTTTGTGTAAAACCCAGTTAATTAACGGCTAATTAACCCATAAATGAGAATTTATTCTGGAAAAGCCTAAAAGGTGATTTTTATGGCTAAATGTGATAGAGGAGATTGAGACGAGAATTTTGGTACCAATTTTATAGAATTCGGACCAAGATTGGACCGAACGGGCCAAATCGGACCAATTGGACTCAAAGTGGGCCCTTGGCCCAACATAACTTAACCAAAACCCTAGTTTTCAGCACTCTCTCTCCTCATTTGTTACACACACAAGCTAAAATTAGAGAGAAAGGGAGGAAGAACACTCTCTCAAGTTCTCTCCCTTGGTTGATCTTCAAACCACCATAACTTTTGATCTAGAGCTCCGATTACTGCTCCGTTTGCGGCCACGCGTTCACCGCGGAGAGCTCTACAAAACCCATGCAACCAATCTTGAGGTAAGCCACGTGTTGCTGTTCGAAATCTCAGCCCTTATTTTCGAGTTTCATGGGTGAAATGTTGAGATTTTGGGTTCTTTGATGTTATAGGACTCATCTCTCTTGAAGGAGAAGGTTAATCTTGTCTCCTTGGACCTTGGGTGTGGTAAGGTTCTTAACCCTAGTGTAATTTTGTTGTTTTATGATGTTTGGGTTTTGAGATGTTGTGTATGGGTATGATGATTGTGGCTTAGGTTGTGTTTATGTGAGTATTGGAGCTTGAGTGGTGATTTTGAAAAGCTTGAAAAAAGGGATTTGGTGGTGAAAAATCTGTTCTTGGAGGTGTTGAGGCCTTGAGAGCTTGTGGATAAGTGATTTGGAAGTGCTCCGGTGGAGCTTGA
>NC_029780.3:87166894-87167986 GCF_000817695.3 Arachis duranensis
CACCCAATGCCCAGCCATTTTCCAGAGAGTCATGCCAGAACTGTGCCAGTGTTGTGCCTGGGGCACGAGAACACCCACGCGTACGCGTGGTTGACGCGTACGCGTCGATTGGCAAATTTTTAATCCATGCGTTAGCGTGCTTGACGCTTGCGCGTCGATGAAGTTTTTGAGGCCATCCGCGCGTGCGCGTGGAGTGCGCGTACGCGTGGCCCTGTTTTCATCCCAAAGTTGATTTTTGAGTTTTAAAAGCCAAATCTCATACTTCTAAGCCTTCGATCTCACCACTTATATCTTAAATCATTATGATATGCCTAGCTATTAGAAAAGGGCTAGTGAATGAGGTAACTCGCGAGTGAAGCAAGGGGAAGATGAATAATCAATGAGGATCATTGATGATTATGTGAGATGTGGAGGATGGTGGTGGAAGTTCTTGTTATACCATGGGCCGAAAGGCTATAATTGTTAATGAAATGGCTGGTTATGGATTTAACCGTGAGCCGGAATAGCTGTGTATGCTATGAATATTGGCTGGTTATGGATTTAACCGTGAGCCGGATGGCTGATATGGATGTTGATCCATGGATGAGAATTCAGGCATGTTTATGCTGAATTATTGATAATTGTGATTTGCACTTCCACTATCTAAGATACGAGTTTCCCTGGGTAGTAGCAGTGGCTAGCCACCACGTGCTCCAGGTTGAGACTTGATACTCTGCTGACCTATGTCGTAAGTGTGGCCGGGCACTGTGAAAGACCCGGATGAGCTCGCCCCCGTATATATTCACCAGTGAGGGTGATGGTCTGTGATGACTCCTCTTATGGGAGAATTTTGGAGAATAGGTTTTATGTATTGGTGTCCCTTTGGGTTTCCTTTGGGGTTTTTCTTATTTTATCATATGTATATATTGTTATGCTCGGACCGGTTATCTTCGCAGCCGGATCTTGAGACTTGATATTCCTATTTTTGACACTCCTTTGTATATATATAATCACGTGTTGGTTATCCTTGTTCGTTGATGAGCGGATAATTTATACGCTTTTTGGCATTGTTTTTAGGTAGTTTTTAGTAAGTTTGAGCTACTTTTAGGGATG
>NC_029780.3:87168086-87168356 GCF_000817695.3 Arachis duranensis
CCAAGAAATAAGAGAAGATCAAAGAGCAATGAGGGAGGAGCAACAAAGGCAAGGAAGGGACATAGAAGAGCTGAAGAACATAATTGGTCATTCAAGAAGAAGACGCCACTAAAGGTGGATTCATTCCTTGTTCTTTATTTCTTTCTGTTTTCGGTTTTTAATGTTGGTTTTATCTATGTTTTGTGTCTCTACTTCATGATCATTAGTATGTAACCATGTCTTAAAGCTATGAATAAAATCCATTAATCCTTCACCTCTCTTAAATGAAAA
>NC_029780.3:87171111-87171194 GCF_000817695.3 Arachis duranensis
TAGGATGTAGCCATTGACAACGGTGATGCCCTACATACAGCTTGCCATGGAAAGGAGTAAGAAGGATTGAGTTGAAGCAGTGG
>NC_029780.3:87171558-87172243 GCF_000817695.3 Arachis duranensis
TTATCCTTGTTCGTTACGTTATCGATCGGAGTGTTACGCTTTCGAGTTGCGGTTTTTGTTTACCCCTTTTTCTACAAAGGCTCCTAGTTATAATCAATCATTCATACTACTATATGTACTAAACTTTTATTTTAGAGGTCGTAATATCTTTCCATCTTTGAATTATGACTTAAGCATAAGACTCTGTACGGTAGGGTGTTACATTATGGTATCAGAGCAGTTCGTTCCTGTAGAGCCTGAGGGATGGACTGACTATGCTTCTGTGCATTCTCTGTGTGTGTGTTATGTGCTATTAGTATATTTGCTTGATATAATTGGCATAAACGTTCATGAGTATGCATTTGGGACTTTGAAGTACTAAACTTCCGATATTGAGACTGATCAACTTAATATCGATTGTTTGGTATGTATAGGGACCAGATGGCGCCTCGTGGACGCGGTAGAGGTAGTGCGAGAGGTCGTACGAATGCTCATGCACCGGAGAATAACCCTAATGACCCGGTGAACTTTATGACTGCGTTGGAGAACATGGCTGCTGCTATGCAAGCCACTGCTGAGGCTCTTGGTCAACAGATGAACAACCATGGTAATGATGGAGGTGGAATTCAGGGCCCGATGACACTGGCAAACTTTTTGAAGGTTAATCCACCTAAGTTCAAGGGAACTACTAGTCCGACTGAGGCTG
>NC_029780.3:87172417-87173926 GCF_000817695.3 Arachis duranensis
GATGACTATATCACCTGGAATGTCTTCCAAGAAGAGTTCTATAAGAAGTACTTTTCGACTTCTGCTAGGACGGCTAAGGAACTTGAATTGTTACAGCTGAAGCAGGGTACTATGTCCATATCAGAGTATACTGACAAGTTTGAGGAGCTGTTTAGGTTCTCTCATATGTGCCAAGGGACTCCAGTGGAATATGAGGAATGGAAATGTGTTAAGTATGAAGGAGGACTCCGGAGTGATATTTTCAGTTCAGTGGGACCAATGGAGATTAGGACCTTCTCCGAGTTGGTAAACAAGTGTAGGGTTGCTGAGGAGTGTGTGAAAAGGGCAACTGCCGAGAAAGGGATTCACAGAGGATCATTCCCATAGAACCGAGGGAAGAGTTTTGCACCTAGAGGTCCGTCTTTCAAGAGGGGAAGCTCTTTCAGAAGGCCCAACAACAACAACAATTTCCAAGGGAAGAGGTTTGGGAAGCAGCCTCAAAATAATCAAGCTTGTACTAGGTGTGGAGGTCACCATCCGGGAGCACCATGCAAGACCGGATGGGGTTTGTGCTACAATTACGGAAAAGCGGGGCATAAAGCCGCAAGTTGTCCAGAGAGGCAGAAACAAGGTGCTGGGAAGGCACAACAGACTGGTCGGGTGTTCACCACTTCAGCTGTAGGAGCTGAGGGATCTGAGACACTCATTAAAGATAACTGTGAAATAGCTGGTCAAACCTTAAATGCTTTATTTGATTCGGGAGCATCACATTCATTCATTGCATTTGAGAAAGCCCATGAGTTAGGACTGAAGATTGTAACTTTAGGTTATGATCTAAGAGTGTACAATGCTATCCATGAAGCCATGGTAACTAGGCTAGGATGCCCGGAAGTCACCTTTAGGTTCAAGCAGCGTGATTTTGTTCATAATTTAATCTGCTTGCCGATGATCGGTCTTGATCTTATCTTGGGATTGGACTAGTTATCTAAGAACCATGTCCTGCTTGATTGTTCTACAAAGTCGGTGTACTTTATGCCGGGAGATACAGAAGGGCCGGTCGTGGTAAATAATTATTACTTGAATTCGATGAGGGTGAACTGTTCCGGAACTGAATGTCAGGGTATCCTGTTGTTAGCCGCGGGTGTTTCGGGTGATGATCAAAGGTTGGAACAGATTCCGGTTGTGTGTGAGTTTCCGGAAGTGTTTCCTGATGATATTGATGAGTTTCCACCTAACCGAGAGGTTGAGTTTGCTATTGAATTGATGCCCGAAGCGGGACCAATCTCAAGTGCTCCTTACAGGATGTCACCGTTAGAGATGAACGAGCTAAAGTCTCAGTTAGAGGATCTGTTGGGAAAGAATTTTATACGACCAAGTGTCTCTCCGTGGGGTGCTCCAGTGTTACTGGTGAAGAAGAAGGATGGGAGTATGCTGCTCTGTGTGGATTACAGGCAACTGAACAAGGTTACAATAAAGAATAAGTACCCATTGCCGAGAATTGATGATCTCATGGATCAGTTACAAGGAGCT
>NC_029780.3:87174035-87174628 GCF_000817695.3 Arachis duranensis
TTCAGGACTCGTTATGGTCATTACGAGTACACTGTAATGTCTTTTGGATTGACGAATGCTCCTGCAATGTTTATGGATTACATTAATAGAGTTTTCCGTCCGTTTTTGGATAAATTCGTTGTTGTCTTCATTGATGACATACTGATTTATTCCAAGACTGAAGAAGAGCATGCGGAACACTTGAGGACCGTGTTGCAGATTCTAAAGGAGAAGAAACTCTATGCAAAACTGTCGAAGTGTGAGTTTTAGAAGAGTGAGGTGAAGTTTTTGGGCCATGTGGTGAGTAAGAAGGGAATAGCCGTAGATCCAACAAAGGTGGAGGCTGTGATGGATTGGAAGCAACCAACCACCGTAATAGAGGTAAGGAGTTTTCTAGGTTTAGCTGGCTATTACCGAAGGTTTATCAAAGGCTTTTCACAGATAGCTTTGCCAATGACAAAGTTAACCCGCAAAGACACTCCATTTGTTTGGACTCCTGAGTGCGAGGAGAGCTTTCAGACATTGAAAAAAAAGTTGACCACTGCACCTGTGTTAGTGTTACCCGAGCCGAATGAGTCATTTGAGGTGTATTGTGATGCCTCATTGAAGGGTCT
>NC_029780.3:87176125-87177235 GCF_000817695.3 Arachis duranensis
TTATTCTCAGGTAATTGCATTTGAATTTTGTGGGCAAAATTCCCAATTAGGTGGGTAGAATGTAAAACCCGGTTAATTAACGGCTAATTAACCCATAAATGAGAATTTATTCTGGAAAAGCCTAAAATGTGATTTTTATGGCTAAATGTGATAGAGGAGATTGAGACGAGAATTTTGGTACCAATTTTATAGAATTCGGACCAAGATTGGACTGAACGGGCCAAACCGGACCAATTGGACTCAAAGTGGGCCCTTGGCCCAACATAACTTAACCAAAACCCTAGTTTTCAGCACTCTCTCTCCTCATTTGTTACACACACAAGCTGAAATTAGAGAGAAAGGGAGGAAGAACACTCTCTCAAGTTCTCTCCCTTGGTTGATCTTCAAACCACCATAACTTTTGATCTAGAGCTCCGATTACCGCTCTGTTTGCGGCCACGCGTTCACCGCGGAGATCTCTACAAAACCCATACAACCAATCTTGAGGTAAGACACGTGTTGCTGTTCGAAATCTCAGCCCTTATTTTCGAGTTTCATGAGTGAAATGTTGAGATTTTGGGTTCTTTGATGTTATAGGACTCAACTCTCTTGAAAGAGAAGGTTAATCTTGTCTCCTTGGACCTTGGGTGTGGTAAGGTTCTTAACCCTAGTATAATTTTGTTGTTTTATGATGTTTGGGTTTTGAGATGTTGTGTATGGGTATGATGATTGTGGCTTAGGTTGTGTTTATGTGAGTATTGGAGCTTGAGTGGTGATTTTGAAAAGCTTGAAGAAAGGGATTTGGTGGTGAAAAATCTGTTCTTGGAGGTGTTGAGGCCTTGAGAGCTTGTGGATAAGTGATTTGGAAGTGCTCCGGTGGAGCTTGGGAAAATCGGCTAAGGTATGGTTTCGGTTTCCCGTATCTAATATGTAATGTGGTAGGAAATACTTAGGCTAGAGGCCCTAAGATAGGCATTGAATGGTTGATGTTGTTGAATGATTGAGATATATGATGTGGTCATATATGTATATATGTGATGATGATTAATGATGCCTTGATGGTATGATGTATGAGAAATATGCATGTTGTGATATATGCTTGATGATTGGTTATGGTTGAATTGTGGGTTG
>NC_029780.3:87177345-87178521 GCF_000817695.3 Arachis duranensis
GTTGAGGAGGCTTGATGTGGAATTTGATATATTTAGATTGATTTCAAAGAAAAGGGATGAAAATGGCATGTTTTGATTGATTTTGAAAAGAGTTGGAAATGGCTTGTTTTGAAAATGGCACTTTGTGGTTTTTATGAAAAACATGGTTTTTGGGCATACTTTGGTGGGACATAACTTGGACTACGGATCTCTGTTTTGTACAAATCTTTTTAGAAATGAAATTGGATCTGGGGTGTCCGTGCCGTTCAAAGAACGGGTGAAAAACGATTTAAAATGAGAAAGTTATATCCGTTGGAAGATTGGGGTTTAAATTGGTGAATTCTGCAGCTTTTAACTTAGAAAATTTTTAGCAGAATCTGAAAATGCCATCCATGCGTGCACGTGATGTGCGCGGGCGCGCCGATTGTGCTGCACCCAATGCCCAGCCATTTTCCAGAGAGTCATGCCAGAACTGTGCTAGTGTTGTGCCTGGGGCACGAGAACACCCACGCGTACGCGTGGTTGACGCGTACGCGTCGATTGGCAAATTTTTAATCCATGCGTTAGCGTGCTTGACGCTTGCGCGTGGATGAAGTTTTTGAGGCCATCCGCGCGTGCGCGTGGAGTGCGCGTACGCGTGGCCCTGTTTTCATCCCAAAGTTGATTTTTGAGTTTTAAAAGCCAAATCTCATACTTCTAAGCCTCCGATCTCACCACTTATATCTTAAATCATTATGATATGCCTAGCTATTAGAAAAGGGTTAGTGAATGAGGTAACTCGCGAGTGAAGCAAGGGGAAGATGAATAATCAATGAGGATCATTGATGATTATGTGAGATGTGGAGGATGGTGGTGGAAGTGCTTGTTATGCCATTGGCCGAAGGGCCGTAATTGTTTATGAATTGGCTGGTTCTGGATTGAACCGTAAGCCGGAATAGCTGTGTATGCTATGAATATTGGCTGGTTATGGATTTAACCGTGAGCCGGATGGCTGATATGGATGTTGATCCATGGATGAGAATTCAGGCATGTTTATGCTGAATTATTGATAATTGTGATTTGCACTTCCACTATCTGAGATACGAGTTTCCCTGGGTAGTAGCAGTGACTAGCCACCACGTGCTCCAGGTTGAGACTTGATACTCTGCTGACCCTATGTCGTAAGTGTGGCCGGGCACTGTGAAAGACCCGGATGAG
>NC_029780.3:87178938-87205496 GCF_000817695.3 Arachis duranensis
CTTTGTTCTCGGGGCTATGTTTTGGTTTATATGTTTTGCTTAGATACTTTTATCTCCATTAAATAATACAAACTGTGATGACTCCTCTTATGGGAGAATTTTGGAGAATAGGTTTTATGTATTGGTGTCCCTTTGGGTTTCCTTTGGGGTTTTCCTTATTTTATCATATGTATATATTGTTATGCTCGGACCGGTTATCTTCGCAGCCGGATCTTGAGTCTTGATATTCCTGTTTTTGACACTCCTTTGTATATATATAATCACGCGTTGGTTATCCTTGTTCGTTACGTTATCGATCGGAGTGTTACGCTTTCGAGTTGCGATTTTTGTTTACCCCTTTTTCTACAAAGGCTCCTAGTTATAATCAATCATTCATACTACTATATGTACTAAACTTTTATTTTAGAGGTCGTAATACCTTGCCATCTTTGAATTATGACTTAAGCATAAGACTCTGTATGGTAGGGTGTTACATTTTGGAAGTCTTTGGCTTATGGGTGCAAAGTGGGCTTCGGTTCCATAGATAATGCTATAAGATTGTATCAAAATAGTAGCTCCCTTCTATTTAATCCCTTCCTTTATTGTCAATTGGTTAGACGCCTTATTTATTTAACCACTACTTGATCTAATATCATATATGCCACACAGCATTTAAATCAATTTATGACTTCTCCTATTCAAGCGCACCTTCAAGTTAGAACTCGCATTCTGAGGTATTTAGAAAGAAGTCTGGGTAAAAGCATTTTTTTCTAAGAAATTCTGCACTTCAGATTTTTTGATTCAGCGACTTTGATTGGGCGAGATGCCCTGATATCCAATGTTCATTAACTAGATATTGCTTCTTTTTGGGCGACTCTTTAATTTTTTGGAAGACCAAAAAACAAAGCATCATTGCTCGTTCTTCTACGGAAATTGAATATCACACCCTTGCTAACACTACATGTGAACTTCAACAGTTGCTAAACATATTATAATTTCTTTCCATCAGCACTAATCGGTCCCAGTTCTCTACTATGATAATCAAAGCGCCTTTCATATATATCTAATCCCGTATTTCATGAATATACCAAACATTTGGATGTTGATGAATGAAACTTCTTATTTCTTCTTCAGGCCAGTTGACGTTCTTACTAATTTTCTATTTCTTCATCTTTTTCATCTTAATCTTTATAAGTTTAGGGTTTTGGACATTTTTTTACCTTCCAACTTGTGAAGACGTATTAAATCAACCATCTTTATCAACCCATAACTCCAACAAAAGGATTTCAACAAATGAATTAATCTACTACATCATACTTTTTTAATTTCTTATATCTTACCTGTATTTCTTCTAGAAAATAAATTAGTTATACTGACTCATCACCTTGCAAATTAATAGAATCTTTTCACTGATTTTATTATTATAATAGATTTGTAAAGATATTCACTGTTGTATATATGTAGTATTATCTTTTGTCATTATCCAATAAAAAATACATAAAGAATCGAAAATACCAGAATTTTTCTTACATTCTAAATTTTGTTAAGTAGGATTAAAAAAGATTTTTCTATCTCTATTTTCGTTGTTCTAAAATTTTATCTAATTTTATATCATTTTTAATTAAATAAATTTGTGTTTTAAGTATGATCCTGAAAATCAGACTAAATTGACCGATTGAATCGGTCCAACCTAAAATCGACGATGTTAACAATCCGGTCTCATGCCTAAATCAGTCTAAAAAAGAACTGAGCAAAAATTATTAAATCGATTAAAAATCGATTAGTTAGATCAGACCAAGAATCAATCAATTCTTCTTAAACGACGCTGTTTTGAATTTTTTTTGTTGATGATTTATTGTTTTCAGAGTTTTTGTTAATTATTTGTTGTTGTTTTTCAATTTTTATTGATAATTTATTTAATTTCTGCCTCGTTATGATGCTGTCTTATTGATTGTGTTGATAAGAACTACTGTTTTTGAATTTATATAAATACTTTTTCCTTGTGAAAGCTTATGGCAGGAATTATGTATATTATAATTCTTTTTCAATGTATTCCAGAGGTCTTTGCTTTAACTAATGTTTTTGACTTGGTTAATTTTTTTGTTTTCGATCCCTTATAATTGTTACTTATATCTATGAAGAAAGAAAGAGAATGCATAACAAGTTTCCAAGTTATGCTGATCATCAGTGATTATATTTACTGCGTCTTTTTATTTGATATTAATTAATTTCATAAGATTTAATTTTTCTGTGCTATTTTTTTAAAATTGGCTTATATGACAATTTATGAATTTTAACCATCTTTTGAAAACACATTTGATTGGTCACTTGAAAAATATTTAATACTATTAATGTATTAACTATTAAATAAATATGTTCTGTAATTTTATATTATAATAATAAATATATGTTCTATATTTTTTATTGTGTTGATGGTTTATTAATTGTTTTTTATTATATTGATGAGAACTATTTTATAATTTATTTATTTATTATTTTATTCTAAAACGATTTTTTCGATTAAATTAAAATTAAATTGATTAGACTAATAACTAATAAATTAGTGACTAAAACAGTTTAATGACCAATCGAGTTCTCATATAACCTTGATTTCAAGGCAATGTTTTGTGCTTATATATCTAGGAGAACTGAGAAGCAAAAACAATAAAAATAATGAAAAAAAAATCAAATACTATTTATGTATCTCGTTTGACAAAAATATAAAACACAAGACCAAAAGAAAAAATAAATATTATTATCTTTGTTGAACTACGAGTGACTCGGTCACTAGAACAGAACCAGAGATGGGATATTGTAAAGATTTTCTGATCTGTTTCCAAGTTTTGTCTTTACATTTGTTACATAAGAGAAGTTCGATGTAAGAACCTCTTTGGAGATGGGGAAATCTAGATGCTACAACGTAACACATTTATTTTGTCTTTACATTTTGAAAAATATAAAACAACAAATATATTATATTAACACAAAAAAACACATTAAAATAAATAAAATAACATATATAGTTATAAATAAATATAAAATAAATTATTTGATAACTGATTTAATTTATTGTGTGCAGATAATATTTTTGATAAAATAATTTTAATATTTTTGTTCATTGTATCCATATCAAACGTATATAATTGTGTATCTCTTATCTTGTTGAAAAGATATATAAGAATGCAAACACGCACGCTTAATATTTATGGCACTTGTATCATGAAAATTTACCAATTGAGGCAAAAGGGAACGGGATGGAGGAGTATTTTAATTGAATCTAGACACAGAAAGAACCGTTTGGATGAGATAGTCGATAGATAAGATGAACTCAAGAACATGAAGCAAAACTATAAAAGACAACCTTCTACATCAAACGATTTAAAGAAATTAGGATGCGTTACTCTCCTTGCATGGAATGCATTGAGGGGAAAGGCAAGTTGCAATCTCATGAGAGACAAAAAGTTGTCGGTTCCTCTTGGAAACTTAGCTATCTCAGCAACCCCACCTCATGACTCATGACACCCTATTACTTTTCTCGAGTCTTAGCATGACACTCACATTTGGGTTCATGCTAATAATCATTTCTTTCTAACATCTTGTTCTTCAATTCTGATGGCTAATGCACCCAAGATGTTCAAACAATTAAGTGTAGCTGGAGTGACAACAACTTATGGTCTTATTAGTGACTACGAGATTAATTAGTAGTCTAAAATCTAAATAATGTTTTAGCTAATAATGCTTTGTTATGGTCCTTCTCAGTAAACATCATATAATACCTAAATCTGTTAGTTACTAAATTAGATATTAATATAAAAGATATATTAAAAATAAATTAATCAACATATGTATTTATATACAAATACATGATAATTAATTTGATTGATGCGCACATAACTATTTTCCAATCCAATTATCACTATACAATTGAGGAACTTAATTTAAAAACCAATACAAAGGAAACAACCAGAAATTAAAATTTGGTTCTTCAAGAAGACGAGAACCAACAGATTCTGATGAATTTACACAAGCATGGAATTTAACATTCCACATCAAGAACCCAACAAATAAGGAAAGGAAAAAAAAAAAACTGTTATGTCACCGGAAAACACTTAAAGCCAGACAGAAGCATAACTGTCAAAGGCATCGTCCGAACAACAGAAAAACCGAACTGGAAAACCTCTAATCACAAACCCTGGGACCATGTGCTTGACATACTTTCACTGTTTCACACCCTTTGTTTTGGTGGTGCTATCAAATTCTGCAACATTTTAGCTCTCCACCACCACCACCACCTCATTGCTTTTTTCCATGTACCTTATTTATACTGTCTCTTTTCTCACCTCCCAATTATGACCCAACATGGGCTCTGCAATGCCATCTTCTTCTGCCACCAAATTCACATTCCCTTCCCACTTGCCCACTTTCACCGAATACGTAACACCAGTAACAAATTAAATGACACGGCATCCAGCTCAGGAAAGCAAATAAAACAAAACAAAAATGTAATGTAATGTAAGGCATTTTTGTAAAACAAGTTATGTTATTTTTATTTATTTTTTTCTGGAATTATTAAAGGAAGAGAACTATTTTTCATACCATTTAAGTACGTGGTGAGGTTAATGTAAAATAAATTTTATATCCAACGACATTTGAATTATCTTCATGTAAACCAACGAGATTATCTATAATATAACTTATTTTAGCCAGGGTCTCTACTCTCTAGTCTCTAGTGCATGTGAGCCAAGCCACAGTGCCAGAGAGTGGCAAGTATAAGTGGGAGTAAATAATTAAATTGCAGCAGCAACAAAACGGTAAGTCAACACTCAACAAGAAAAGAGTTTAGAAGTCCATGATTCTCGGTCCAAGAAAGTAAGAGAAAGTTGAAAAAAAATAAAAATGAAACAATAGTAAAGTAAAGATGGAAGATAAAAGATAGATATTTTGATTAGCAGCATTAGGTAGATTTTTATAAGAGGGGTAAAGTATGCCCCCACACCACATGGCAGCTGTCTCCAGCCCATCAACCTCTACATTCACAAACCGCAACACTTACCATTATATATATAATCTCTCTCGCTCTCCACTCACTCCCTCCTCCTCCACCACCACCAACAACCAACCATGTCTCACTTCCCGAAATACCTTCTTTTAGTTACCATTTTGTCGCTCCTCCAATGCAGAGCCTCAGCCACACCAAACAATGAACGACAACAAGAGCAACAATTCCAAACCCTGCAAACCAACCCATCATTCTTCAACCCAAGAGTCCCACTTTCCTCATCGAAACGTTTCGAGGGCTCATCGGATTTGGTGAACTTGAAATACCACATGGGCCCGGTGCTTTCTTCTCCGATCAACATCTACCTAATCTGGTACGGTAAGTGGTCGCAAGACCACAAGCTCACAATCAAGGACTTCCTTCATTCCATTTCCGATTCACGCGCCGCCTCACCTTCCGTCGCCGACTGGTGGCGCACCGTTTCCCTCTACACTGACCAGACCGGCGCCAACATTTCTCGATCCGTCTCTATCGCCGGCGAGTACGCGGACACGCGCTACTCCCACGGCAACGCACTCACGCGCCTATCCGTACAGCAGGTCATCGCCACTGCCGTCAGGTCCAAGCCATTCCCCGTCGACCACCGCAACGGGATCTACCTAGTCCTCACCGCCGGCGACGTCACTATGGAGGACTATTGCCGCGCCGTCTGCGGCTTCCACTACTTCACGTTCCCCTCCATGGTCGGTTACACGCTCCCCTATGCTTGGATCGGGAATTCCGGCCGCCAGTGCCCCGAGGTCTGCGCCTACCCCTTCGCCGTGCCGGCGTACATGGCTGGCGGAGGCCCGGGGCAGCTCTCACCGCCGAACAGAGATGTTGGCATCGACGGCATGATTAGTGTGATAGGTAAATATTAATAAACCTCTACTGAACTTTGTTACAAATTCTGTTATAACCAATTCTGTTAACTAAGTTGATTACTCTAGTATGTTATCCATTTCAGCTTATGATACACAATGTCACTGCTAATGTAGTTCTTAAATTATTAAATGAGAAACATTAGGCCTGCAATTTTTATTAATATTAGCGATACTTTATTTTTATGCTATTAAATTTTTAAATTTAGAATTTAAGATTTAAAATTTAATATTTGATAGTGTTAAAAAAATAATAAATTTTATTAGTAAAGAATTGGGTTAATTATGCTCTAATGTTGGTGTTTTTTAGGGCACGAGTTGGCAGAGCTTTCATCGAACCCGCTGGTGAATGCGTGGTACGCCGGGGAGGATCCGACGGCGCCGACGGAAATCGGGGATCTGTGTGAAGGGCTGTACGGCAGCGGAGGTGGGGGAGGGTACATTGGGCAGGTGATGAAGGATAGAGAAGGGAAGACATTCAATTTGAATGGGAGGAATGGGAGGAAGTTCCTTGTGCAGTGGATTTGGAGCCCTGTCTTGAAGGCTTGTGCTGGCCCCAATGCGATAGATTAGGGTTCTCTTCTTTGTGGTCCATGCCTCCCTTTGATTTCGGTGGAGTGGTCGGTGTTGCTGGTGGTGCTGGTGGTTGTTTCCAGCCAGGGGTTTTACATAAATATCTTGTTTTAATTGCTATTATTTGTAATTTTTTGGTTGTTTTTTATTTGGTAGAAACATAAAAGAGGATGAAAACTTTACAGCAGTATATTAGCATAGCATTGTTATTGCTTATTACAATGCAAATTACTATTTATATTGTATCATATATGTAATGATCGAATTAATTCCTTTCTAATTTTTACCACGCTTCTTGAGAAATTTCATTTATGATATCTCATTTGACTATTACTGTTCATTGGGGGAGTTACAGGTCTTTATTTTGGGGGTTTTGAATGGGTTGTGCGTACCGTTTGAAATTTGAACTTGTCTAGAGCTACTTATAATATATCTTGAACTCCAGTTCACATGGGGTTATGGACCCATCTTTAGAATATCTGCAATAGAGTATTTTTAAAATATTATTTTCAATATTTTAAAAAAGTAAATTGATTTAAAATTAAATTTTTTATTAAAGTTGATTTATAAAATAAAACAAGTATTATTTTAAAAATATAATATTATTTTGATAAAAAATAATAAAATTTTGTTATTAATATAATTATATTGATAAAATACTAAACATTGAAAAAATAAATTTTATTTTTAATTTTAAATTACTATTTATAATATATAGCTTCACAAATATTTATGTGTCATCTTATAAAACTTAAAATAAAATTAAAATTAAAACTATTATTAAAGATTCTCTTAATATTTTATTGTCTTGATTATAACAAAATATTATAATGTTTTTAAGAATTTAGTAAACTTCTAATAATATTTTAAGAATATAATGTTCTTTTAAAATTTTTAATATTTTTTAGTAAAATATCTTTTGATGGTATTCTTTAAATATATCTTTACATATGTTGATAAGATTTTTTTTAATCTTAACAAAATTATTTAATAATTCTAAGATACGTTCTTACTAGCACTATCATTTTTAATTGATTAATAATAATTTTTTAATTTTTATTTTATTAGATAAATTAATCTCTATATCATATTTTTTATTAATACAAAAAAATTGTTCTAAAAATTTTAAAAATGGTTATATCTTTATTAAATAATAGAGATTGATTTGTCAATTTTTTTATTATCAAAATTAGACTTATTGATTGATTTGTCTAACAAATAAAATGTTACAGATTAATTTAGTGATTAAAAATTAGGGACTAATTTAATGATAAAAATTTTTTGGAGATAAATTTGGGATATTATTATTTTTAATTTATATCATATTCTCCTTATATATCATATCTGCCATACATTTAAATTTTTTTGGCAACTAAGTTCAACTAAGTTGGTCCAAACCCAACAAAAATCAGCTTCATTATCTAGCGTGTGTGAACACGCTCTCACTTTTCGACACACATGGCGTTCCAATGCGCGCTATTTAACATGAAAACCCATTTTAAATTCTCATTTTAACATACAACTTCAAACGACTCTCTGTGCTAGGTTGAATTATCAACAACAACACTGAAGAAAAAATCTCTCTACGAAGTTCTCTGTCCTGATTTGAATCATTAACAACAATACCAAACGAAAAATCTCTCCGCGAAGTTCTCTGTGCTACGTTTCAAACAAAACAAAAGACGAAAAAGATGAAGCTCTCAGCGAGGCTCTTTGTGGATTTCTAAAAGACAAAAACACGAAGCATGATTGAATGTAACTTGATTCTAGATAGTGCATTTCTGCTTCTATGTAGTTGTAGTGTTTCTTATGTGATTTAAGCCATGTTGATGATTGTTCTGGTATCATCATTTGTAAATTCGGTGTATTTTTATTTATATTTAGTGTGATTCATGTCATAGGCTTGGATTTGTGGTCTTTACGTAGTTGTACTATTTTTTATGTAATTTAGGCCATGTTGATGAGAATTCTGGTATCATCATTTTCAAATTCAATATTATTTTTATTTATATTTGGTGTGATTCATATTATAGGCTTAGATTTGGAGTCTCTATGTAGTTGTATTGTTTCTTATGTGATTTAAGCTATTTTGATGAGGGTTCTGGTATCATCATTTGCAAATTAAGTGTTATTTTGGTTTATATTTAGTGTGATTCATGTCATAGACTTAGATTTGGAGTCTCTATGTAGTTGTAATGTTTCTTATGTTATTTAAGTCATATTGATGAGTTTTTTAATGTGATCATTTGCAAATTTTAGATTTTATTATGAGTTAGATTCAGTTTCATTCATGTTATAGACTTGGATTTGGAGTCTCTATGTAGTTGTATGGTTTCTTATATGATCTAAGTCATGTTAATGAATTTTCTAGTATGATCATTTGCAAATTTTAAGTTTTATTATGAGTTAGATTCAGTGTAATTAATGTCATAGGCTTAAATTTGGAATCTCTATGTAGTTGTAGTGTTTTTTAGATGATCTAGATTCAGTGTAATTCATCTGACAAAGAAAATAATTGTTAAGAACATTATACCTAAGAAGGCACCAAAATACGATGTAATACTTCACAGGTTCTCTTTCAATTGCAGGATAAAATTGATCATTTCAAAAAAGAATATGCTTTATGGGTTCTCTTTGACGAAACAAATAAATTGAAATATAAAGTCATCGAAGTGTTTGAAGCCATAAGACAATCCAAGCCATTTATTACAATTACAAGCCTTTTCTATAAATTTTCATTAGAGGACATAAAATAGGATGAATATTGTACTTCTATTTTTGAATTTTATAGATTCTGGTTCTTTATAAATATGTTGAAAAATACTTCTCTTTTAGAATTTTAAAAGTACTGTTTCTTTGTAAATATGTTGAAATATAGTAATTCATGGATATTAGGAATTTTTACACTTCTTGAATGTGTTTTGATGAAAAATGATGAATAATAAATTATTTAATATGGTGTAATACCAAAATTATACAACCACAACACCAAAACTCATTCTAATAAAAACAAAAAATTGTTGATATTAAAACCAAAAATTCAGTATTCAACAAACATAATAACAATATATAATTAATTGATTTTTTATTCCATTTTTCTTCTTGTTTGTGTTCCTTATTTTGGTAGCAAAACTTGCAACTTTAAAATAATCTTTATAAAAATTTTTAGTTTCTTCAAGTGTGTTGAAAGTCATTCCAACCTTTGGCACAAATTACTCATCAACATTGATGGTTATCAGTGGCTTAGAGAAGGGGGAGGGAGTTGAATCTATGCCTCTTTTTACTTTGTTTATTTTTATTTCAAATAGATGGAACTTAGAGAATCTGTTGAGTCAGCTCTTGTTAAAAATACATGAGATGCTTTTATTTTGTCTCTTGTCGATAGAGAAGGCAAAACAGAATTGTAAGGGGGGGTAAAGTTGCTGTGACGTCAGGTTGGATTGGGTAAGTAGGAGACAATTTTATTTTGTCTTTTAGAGATTAAAACCAAAATCAGAACAGAGAAGGAAGAGTGACACAGCCATATATCCTAGTTCAACCACCTTTTGCAATGTGGCCTATATCCATTCTTTCCCACAATAGTGGTGGAATTTTCATTATCTTTTAATGATTACAAACACCAATTTTTCTAGGATTCAATCCAATCCTATCTGGGACAAACTCAGCTTCTACCTAAACTAGATTTGATTAGGTTCATACCCTAAATTTTCAACCACTAAGTGCTCACCCAACTTAGTAAGAAAATTTTCTTAGGATCATGAATATAAAACAGAAAAATATACAAAATATATTTGAAATAAACGTTTGACTTTTCTCCAAGTCTAAATCTCTTTGTCTTTTCTTTCAGTGACTTTTTCTTAATGCCTCACATTAATGCCCTTTTCATTGAAACAAAGAAAGATAAAATTGAGAAAGCTGAATATTCGATAGAGAATCATGAAGGAGAAAAAGGTATAATTTTGTAAGCTATGGAAATCTAAACTTTGTGCTCTCACTCCTTGAATTAATCTTTGGCCATTTATCCCTTTAATAGAGGAGTAAAGCTTCCAAAGCTTGAAATTGGTTTGAACTTGTTTGACTTCTTCCTCCCCAAATTCAATAGCAGTAGCAACGTAGAAGAGAGATAGAGTAGTAGCAGTGATTGAACCTTACATGCATCCATACCTACCATCTTCTCTTTTATCCTTTTTAAATTACTTCAAGGAACTGAGCTCTTCATTTGTGCTTTGGCTCCAAGTTACCTTTCTGATCCTTGATTTGTAGTAGAATTCCATAACCTCCATTTTTTTTCAGATTTTCAGTTTGGTGCATGCAGAAGGAGGACTTCTTTAACAATCTTCAATGAAGTACAAAGATGGAAATGTTTTCTGATGTAGCCTTTGGATGTGATCTTTACTTAGAGCCTTAGCTATTTGACTTTCTTCTTCTTTGCATAATTTTGGTAACCCACTTTTACTTCTTGATTTGAGTCCTAATTAGAACTTTTCTTTTTCTTGCTTACTTTTGGAAGTGAATCACATAGGTAGAGAGAAGAGAAGAGAGAGATTGAGCTCGATTCACTTTGCTTTGGTTCAGATGGGATTATCTTTTGTAACTAGATACTTGAACCAGTTAGTGAAGTGAAGCGTGGGCTTTTGGTTTTGAATCATCCTTGAGTTTATCCTTCTTCCTTGTGTTTGGAAATAAGAAACTATCCTTTTGGGCCAATAATGATAAACACTTCGGGGTCTGAACCAATTTTGACCTATTTAGTTTGTTGTTGGCCTGTTTTGATTTCTTTTATTTTCTATACAATTAACAAATTAATCTATCACATAATTAGGCTTTTAACCCAAGATAATAATGTTTAGTCATCATCAAATAATTGTTATTAGTTCTTTAAACTCAATAATCTCATCCTTAATGACAAACGTTATAAAATAAATTGTAAACAAAAAAATGAGAAGAGTATAAAGAAACTTTCCTTTGATGATACCATCTCCAATGTGAACTCCCATTTTCTTTTTTTCACTTGTCTTCCCCTGATTGTTTGTATTTTTTCAACCTGTGATCAACATAATTTACATAAAAATAATACCAAACATCCAAAAATTATATCAACCAGCTTACAAAGTAAACCAGCCTGATCACTAGCAAATATTTACAAGGTTATTAATCCAAATAAACTCTTCATCAGCCTCATCTAATAGCAAATAATAATCATAATAGTGATAAAACATTTCAATCAGAGCTGCAAGCAATAAAATAGCATCCTTAATCAATCAGTGCTAATTGATTCACAAATAGATCATGTTAAAAACAACAGCACAACAAGATCACATGAATTAAACAACCTAACTAACAATTCATTTTTCTTCTTTCACTCAATCCCCCTTTTGTTATCAAGGAGAGTTAGTAATCCCTGCACAAAATATGTTAAGCTTCCAAATTCAAATCAACAGTACAAACAGTTCAGAAAACATCAATTTTGTCGAACTATTACGGTCATCCAAATGAAATGAAAAGTATCAAAGTAACATAAGTGAAACATCAAAAATAGTTTTTCATGAGCAGCAGCATCAACAAGGAGCTAGATATCAGATCCCTCATCCTCGATTCTCAAAATTTCTTCTTCTTCATGCTCAGACGTCATTTGATCATCTTCCAATGATTCAAGGTACTTTAAAAGTACTTTAACTCTGCTTTGAGACTTTCTCAATGAATTTTTATTTTGAATTGTAAGTCTCCTAGCTTGTTGGCTAGAGTTGATCATTTTCTTGGTTAGATTCACAAATTCTTGCACCACATCTTTGACAATACCATTTACCAAGTACTTGTTGGAAGTTGATGTACCAACAACAGATAGAGGATGGATACTTTCATCTTCTTCTTCCATAACCATAACTCTGGCAGCCTTAGTCCCTTTTTTTTTGTCTGTTTGATTGCACCACCGCTTTTAAGAGATAAAATTCTATTCTCTTGTGTCTTATTCTTTAGATCAACACCAAAGTGCTCAAAGAAACAAGTTAAAAATATGCCATATGAAAGTGAAACATTTTTATTACTTTTGATGCAATCATATATATGACGCATCATAAGATACGCAAATGAAATCTCAGTTTTGTTAATGAAAGCATAGAGAACCAAGGTGTCACAGAGAGTAACCCATTAATAAGACCTGCTTTGAGGTAAGAGAATGTGGGTGATGATGCAGTGTAACTGGGCTTTGACAGGACCTAGGGCTCAATAGTTCGGAGTAACTGTAACACTCTAACTTTTGACACGTCATAACTAATGCCAATCGTTTAGGTGTTACTTGTCGTACAGACTTACTTGGCTCTATACTCGAATTTCATAAGCAAATATTAATATAAGTCTTTACTAGTTCAGCGTAATTAACTTATTTATCATGAAAAATCGTCTAGTTGCTCGAAAGGTTAATACTTAAAGCCATATCACAGATAAATACATGGTAACAGAAAATATCATATATATATATATACACATACATACAATTATACACATGAGTTAAGCTTAGAGATACATGTCATGTATCAAAAATTGAGTACTACACCAAGTTATATATACAGATACAAAAGAGAAAGTCAGCCCCAACTCTCACACAGTTTTCCTAAACTGGAACCAAACTACTAAGAGGTCCTACCCCTCTAAAAGTACTACAAAAGCGAGGGAAAGGTAATACTACCGATTATTAAAAAGGGAGTAGAAGATCCGCTACGTCTATCTCTGGTGTGATCTCTGAACATCCTCCGAGAAAGTGGTCCAAAGCGTGCTTCATATGAAGACTCCGCCTCGCACCGGGTCCTCATTCTCTAAGTTGTTGTGAAATGAAAAAAGAACAAACACAAAAACACAAGGCACAAATATATATAACAAGTAAATAGAATAAACAATTAGGAAATAACAATAAATAATTCACAAGAAGTTCATATGTGCAAACAAGATGATGTATGCATGTTCCTAACGCAGGCCATGAGCTCAAATATGGTCTCTTTACCGTGTCAGTTAGGCACAATTATCATCATGGGCGAACCCATGTCAGTTAGGATTCTTGGCATCACGGTAAGAGACAGGCTATCAATTAGGCGAACATTCCCGCATTAGCAATTTCATGCTATCAGTTAGGCGGGCACTTTCGTATTAGCAATTTAGCACAAGGCCCATTCAATATACAATTCTCAACTTTTGTTTCATTCATTGTTTCTCATTTTCTTTTCTTTTCTTTATGCCTCCACATCCCCATCTACTTACACATACCTCCGCATCACTGTTTTATCATATGTGCCTCTGCCTCACCATTTTAATTATACAACCTTCCGCATCACCATTTAACATCAACTCTTTTGGGAGAAAATCTATCATTTCCATTTCCTTTAACTAAGGTCATGTATGTTGCCAAATCTGGACATATCCCTTTGGATTGAAATTAAATTTTTATCGCATTTAGATTTTAATTGGATTTGATGGAAAACTTAAGAAAAAATTGCTGCTGCCCTAAGAAGATTTAGAAAAAAATATAGCAAGCAGTTTTGTTTTTGAAAAATTTATGATAAATCCAATTCTAATCCGATACTTCTAGATTTTTGTGAGAATACACTTGACACCCCTAAGTTTTAGGACAAATAAATTCCAGATCCATAGCACCTCGTTTGGTTAATTAAATGTCAGTTGGAAGTGCTGCTTGTTTCTTTAAATTGGTTGTGAATTTTCTGTGAATAGTCCAGCTTTCAAGAGACATAACTAACTCTGCAAAATATTAATGAATATGAAATTTAAACACACTTAAAATATACTGATAGATATTTAAAATAATTTTGGAAGCAATCCAAAGTTCCAAATAAATCAAAAGTTATAGCGACTGAAAATTGGTTCTGCAGAACCAGAAAATCAAAAAATTCTAGAGCAACCACTAAATTTTAAAAATTCATATCTTCCAAACCACTTGTCTAAATTTTCTGAAATTTTTATGGAGTAATCTTGAATTCTTGAAGTTTGATCAAAAAATAGTTTGGTTCGAAAATCATGTCTAGACTGCTCCCAATATTTATTTTAAGTTGCTGTCCAATCTGTTTCAAAATTTCTACAGCAAGGCTTCTTAATTTTCAATAACCAAATCCGATCCCCTAAGTTTCTAACTCATACCAATCAACAATTCTCATTATTTATTACCATTTCTATAGGAATTATGCCCTTAGTTCGCTCAAGATCTTCAGATCCATAAGCATCAAGAATTTATACGATACACATAACATGATCATACTTTCACAACATTAAAAATCTGCACTACATTCAGCAATAATAATTCAACCACTTAACAGAATTTTCAACAATATCAATCATGTTAACTCATCACCATCAATCAAGATTACATCTAGTAGTTACCCATAACTAATTTACATTCCTAACCCTTACCTTTTTTTTCAAGGATTCACAAACCAAAGTCTGTTCCTTGCTACCTTAACTCAGGAAACCCTAACAAACGTAATTAGGAAATTTTGTCAGTTCACAAGGCTAAGTGACTAAGCTGCATGTGAAGCAAGGAAAAGAGTCTCATTCTTGTGATGACATTAATATGATTGGGTTGGTCCTCATTTACAGAAATTGGAGCTCAACAGGGGTAAAACCTTTAAATTAGGAAGAACAACAAAGCGTAGAGTTACTAATTTCTTACTTAATCATAAAAATACCAAGGGAATCAGAAAGAAAAAGGGTAGGGTTTTCTTCTTTAGCTTCAGGTTGCAGCTCCTTTAATGGGCCTCTCCCTCCTTCTTGATGATGATGTATGTAGTTGATGATATCCCTGTTGCCGTTTTCCTTCTCCTCTGCCTTGAGCAATCGCCATTTTTGATTCCTTTCTTCTCTTCGTATAGTTTCTAAAGGAATTGAAAGGTTTAGCTCTGCTATATATATATATAGAAGATGGAGAAGGATGAGCTGGTGTGGCAAGGCTTCGTGGCTCCCTCTCCTTGCAATACCAATTCACATTAGTCCTTGTGTGAAGCGGTGACCATGGTTTCTCCTGAAGTAACGTTCGGTGGTGAGAGGAAAAGAGAGAATGAACTTAACCAGAGTTTTCCCTTAGGTTTTAATTTAATTAAAAGAAACTTAGTTCAGTTGGACCGGAAGAAGGAAGAGAAGAAAAAACCGTGGCTTCCAAAGGGAGGAAGAAAAAATCGGGTTAATAGTTGGTAACACATTTAGAGTAATCCTCCACTAATTCATTACTTATGAATTATTAAGAGGTAGTTAATTTAAAAAGAAATAAATTAACTATAGCAGTAATTATCTAATTACCGAAATTCGTCACTTGAAAAGTTTTAGCACTACGTATTCCAATTTCTAATTCATTATATATATATATATATAATCCTATGCACGGGGTAGGGTGGTTACAGTAACACCATCCATGAGAGAGATATTCTCATAAATGTTGGCCAAAACATCCTTGTGTGAAATACTCAGATCATTATCCTATTTTTCGGAGATGTAGGCATTGACACCAACATCTTAATAATCTAGGGCATCACCAATGAATTCTTTGTTTACATAAATTTCACGGCCTTTAATATAAGAGTGAACACTTTTTTCATGATAATACATGTTGACATAAAATTCTCTAACTAAATCAGGATAAACTGGTTTCTGATTTCGAAAAGTTTTTCCCAGTCCAAGTAAACAACGTTTTCAATAAAATTAATCCCCCTTTTAACAAGAGCATTTAAATCAGTCACATATATTGTACACAAAGGTCTTTTAGAAATAATAGCTCTATGAAATTCAAAGTTCATACTCGATGAGAACTTATGAGGATCAAACTGAGAATGAAGAAGGTTACAGAAATGTGATTTGAAACCAATAGGATTAGGATTTTTTGGTTCTTTTACAGAGTTGAGAAAAGGTCTTCGGTTATCTTTGGAAGGGTGACTAGAAGGAGCAACACGTCCTTGAGGACGAGATGAAGACCGAGGAGGTGGAGATGATGGAGGTTCTTTGTTAGTCATGGGTCTTTTCCCCTTCGCAATGTTAGCCCTAGAAGTTTTAGTCTCTGTTGGTGCCGTTGATGGATGTCAAGAAGTGGTTTTGGTCCATTCCATTGGTTCGGGAACAGGAGAGGAGTGTGATGAAGAATGGGAGTGAATATGGATATGAGTGTGAACTTGGCGTTTTGGAGGAGGATTTCATGGAGCACGATAGGAACCAATGCCTCTTCATGTAGCAACCTTCTTTCTCATCTTTATGAAATAGCAAAGAATGTAATTTTTGAGAATTGATGGAGGTTGGGAGAGAAAATGAATGGTTTTCTTTTTGACAACTACTATAAATGCTTGAATTTTGAAAACATAAGTCAAAGAGAATGTGCAGAAACCTAAATTTGATTTGACTTGATGGAAAATTCTAAAAAAACGTATTTTGAATTTATGATTAAGAATTCAATAAGGCCCGTATCATAAAATATAATTTTCTTTTTGGGCCCAATGGTGGTGTTAAGGAAACACAATGGATCATCGTCAAAGATTTAATTTTGACCTAATTCAATTTAAAAGTACCAACACTCAGCCTTATATACAGGGAACCTAGAGTAATTCATTATCTGTTCAGTTTTGTCTCCTGTTGACCTGAGAGACAAAAACAACCAGAGAGTAACATCATCAAATTAATTTATTAATTCAAGACAAACAATACCATGGCTGTTCTTAACTTGCAAAACCTATCTTTCGACAGTAGTTTTGTAAAAATATCAGCAAGTTGATCTTTAGATTTTACAAATTGTATTTCAATTGTTTTCTTTTGCACATGTTCTCTAGTGGAGTAAAATCTCACTTCAATGTGCATGGTTCTTGAGTGAAGAACACGGTTTTAGAGATGTTTATTGTACTCATGTTATCACACAATAAAGGGATACTATTGACTTGTAATTTGTAATATGCAAGTTGAGTTTTAAGCCACAATAATTGTGAACAACAAGATGAAGTGGTTATGTATTCAGTCTCAGCTGTGGACAGGGCAACAATAACTCTTTTCTTGCTTGACCAGACATTCAGAGACTGTCCAAGAAAATAACAAATCTATGAAGTATTTCTTCTATCAACTAAGTCATTGGTAAAATTTGCATCACAATATCCCACTCTCTATCAATAATACCATTCAAAAAGGCACATTTAACATCCATTTGAAAAAGTTTAAATCCTTTGTATGTGGCATAAGCAAGCAATAATCTTATTGCTTCCATCCTTGTAATTGGAGCAAAATGACTCATCAAAGTCAATGCCCTCTTGATCATATCCTTTAGCCACTAGTCCTGCTTTGTTTTTTTGCAATGTTCTCATCCTCACCCAATTTATTTCGAAAGATTCATTTGGTACCCGTCACCATTTGAGCTTGGCACCAATGTCCAAACTTTATTTTTCTTAAATTGGATCAGCTTCTCTTCTATTTCTTTAACCCGTGATGGATCATCAAGGGCTTCCTTCACACTTTGAGGTTTTATTTGAGAAATAAAGGCAAGGTCATTTTGTTCCATCCTTATTCTACTTGAAGACCTTGTGGTGACTCCATGTGATGGATCTCCAATTATAGATTCCTGAAGATAGCTCTTTAAGAACTTCATTCTACGGGTTTGAGTGAAGCAAGAGCAGATTCGGTCTGATTTGGTTCAAGATTGATGATACATTCAGAGTTTTTTATTGCGGTGGGAGACAAAACAGATTTATCTCCTGCATTTTGTTTTGTATTTTATCTCTTGCCATTTATCCCTTTAATAGATGAGGTTCCAAAGCTTGAAACTTGGCTTGAACTTATTTGACTTATTCTTCCCTAAATTCAACAACAGCAGCAATGCAGAAGAGAGATAGAGTAGTAGTAGTGATTGAACCTTACATGCATCCATACTTACCATCTTCTCTTTCATCCTTTTTCAAATTGCTTCAAGGACCTGAGCCCTTCATTTGTGCTTTGTCTCCAAGTTTCTTTCTTGACCCTTGATTTGTAGCAGGACTCCATAACCTCTATTTTCTTCAGATTTTCAGTTCGGTGCATGCAGAATAAGGACTTCTTCAATAATCTTCAATGAAGCACAAAGATGAAAATATTTTCTGATGTAGTCTTCAAGTGTGATCTTTGCTTAGAGCTCTAACTATTTGACTTTCTTCATCTTTGCATGATTTTGATAACCCACTTTTTCTTCTTAATTTAAGTCCTAATCAGAGCTTCCCTTTTTTCTTGCTTACTTTTGGAAGTGATTTACATGGGTAGAGAACAGAAGAGAAAGACTAAGTTTGGTTCACTTAGCTTTAGTTCAAATGTGATTATCTTTAGTAACTAGATACTTGAATTAGTTAGTGAAGTGAAGTGTGGACTTTTGGTTTTGGGTCATCCTTGAGTCTATCTTTCTTCCTTGTGTTGTTTAGAGATCAGTAACTATCTTTTTGCACCAATAATAATAAGCACTTCTGGGCCTGAACCAATTTTGGCCTGTTTAGCTTGTTGTTGGCCTGTTTTTATTTTTATTTTTTTCTGCACAATTAACAAACTAATCACACACATAATTCGACTTTTAACCCAAGATAATAATATTTAATCATCATTAAATAATTATTATTAATTTTTTAAAATAACTTAATTGAAATTGGTTGGGTAAATCACTTGGTTCTAGAGCTTTTTTGCTTATATATAGTTCATATCTGATATCCTAAGGATATCATTCAAATTAAGTTAACAATTTTTTCTTTTAATAGGAGGATATACTTGGTATCAACATGACTTCATTTATTAGATTTGGCAAACATTTTGATTATTAGCATGTGGTAAAATGGCTATATTAAAAACAAGTTACAATAAATATTAAAAGAGAAAATTTAGAAACCAATTCTATATGCAGTTAAGTAATTGATTTTTTAAAAAATTATGCTTTTAAAATTTTAAAAATTAGTTTTACGCTAAAAATTTACGCGCCCTCCCATTCCTTCACCTTCTTTCTTCTCTTCCTTTGTGTCTCTCTTCTTCTCCGTACTTCTCCCTTTGTGTCTCTCCTTCTGCATCTTTTTCTTTTTCTCCACGCTTCTCCCTCCATGTCTCTCTCTCCGCATCTCTTATTATTATTATTTGTATATTTTTTTTTAGATTTTGGATGATTCTTTTTAATAATTTTAGTATTTTTTTTCTTAGTTCTCAAATGTTTCTTTTTCTTATGTTTTGAAAAATAACATGCAAAATATAACAAAAAAACATCTAAAATCATAGAAAAAGAATATCCGAAAACCTAACAAAAAATCCAAATTTGTTGAAAAAATATCCAAAATCAATCCAAAATAAGAATCTAAAATTATTGTATAAGAATTTTTAAAGGTGATCTTGAGAAGAAGAAAAAGACAATTTTTTAGGTTTTTGATAATTTTTTTTAATAGCTTTCGATGTTTTTTTTTGTTTTCAAATGTTCCTTTTTCTTATCTTTTGAAAAATAACATCCAAAACTTAACAGAAAAAAATCTAAAATCATAGAAAAATAATATTCGAAAATCTAACAAAAAAACATCCAAACTCATTGAAAAGAACATCTAAAATCAAAAGAAAAAAAACATCTAAAATTATTGTACAAGAACTTCTAAAGGTGAACTGAGAAGAAGAAGAGAGATACGGAGGAAAAGAAAAAGAGAGATTAATGTTACCACGTTTGTGATGTCACGTGCGACTGCAGGTGGCGGACCCATAGCTGTTGATGATGGAAGGTGATGCGTACTTGACAGTGGAGGATGCGCGGCTGCGTGTTGACGGTGGGATTCTAATATTAGTAATACATACGTGAAAATGAACGATTTTGTGTATTTTTTTTTTTTTACTGTCTTTACACTAGTTAACTATAATTGGCTAGTACATTAGTTGATTATCCAGCATAATTGATATAAAAAATATATTATTAACTATAAAGTACAGATACTGATATAATATGTGACACGTAGACACACAAATTTTAATTTTTTATAAGACATGAAAACATAATATATATATTTAATGATATATAAATATGAGAGTTAGATTTATACTTTAACGATTTGCTTTACATCTAAAAAATGTTTATTTTATCACAAATTTGACTCTCTAATTTGTGTAGCATGAAAATTTGATCTTCAGTGGAAATTTGTATTAGATTATTTAGTAGATGTGAGAGACGGACAGATTCGATGTTTTAATGTTTGCCACTAGAACAACATTAGCATTGTTTAATATAAGGCGGAGATTGCTCTTATAATTTGCATGTTATCGTTAAATCTTGTCAGCTAGTAGTTGTGCTTAAAGTGGTGCCCTTTTCTTTTTCTTTTATCTTTCTTTAAACTTTTATTCATGTGTTGTGCACTTGTGCATACAATTATTTACTTCTCTAATTCTTTTTGTTAACCCGAAAAAGCCCGTATGCGGAAATACATCAAAATTTGCCTTGGTATTTAAATTATAGTTTACCTGAGATAAGTGAATTCCATTTACCTAAGCTAAGTCTTGAAAAGTTTTTACCTAATATCAAATAGAGAGTTATACATATTTGTATTACTTTTCTTTCTTCTTTCTGTTATCACCGCACTTATTCGAACCTTTTTTTTTAAATATGGGAGCATAATTGGTGTAACACTAAAAAATAATCAAAAAATCGTGTTTAACGTCGCTATGAGAGTTTTTGACGAGCGCCACAAAATGTTGCTGTTATTTTTCTTTTTGCCAATTAAAAAATAATAATTATGCAAAACGTCACTGTAAACAAATTAAATAAATTTTTTTAAAACAAAACATCGATGCCGTTTTATTTTTATTTATATAAAAATTATTATTCACCCACAAAACTAGTCTTTCAAAAAAATTGAGTATTACAATAATTCTAAAATATCACTACATGTCACCAAATTATTTATAATATAAAAAAAATGAGCCCACTTATTCTCTAAAAAAATAATTCCTAAAGCGAGATAATATTTTCTAACGAACAATGAATATCTATTATTGGAATACAACAAAATTTGTATTATTAGAGAACAAGAATTAATATTATTTAAAATAGAATCTTGTGTTACTGATCACTTGACTAAAATTTAATTGATTGAGAAAAACTAGTTCACCTTTTTTCTTTTCCTATTTACACAACTTTAACCATTTAAGCTATCGCAATTCAACTTAAAAATTATTTTGGAAGGTATAAAAATTAGATTTTTTTATGTAAATATAAATAATATTTAATATTGATTTAATATAATTATTTATATTGATTATGATTAAATTAATTATGATTTAATTATAATTTTATATAATTTTGTTTTTATAATAATTTTTCACGTGGTAAATTTTTATTGGACCCTCAAGGTGCCTCTGAAGAAGAACTCTCTCTTTTTGAAATGCATGTGGGGACTCTCGATCTCTCACTCTTCTTCCATGGTTGGTGTTTGTTTTTGTCAGAAAAAGAGGAAATGGAACCTTGGGGAACCTCAGCACTGCAATTGCTCTAATGCACATCAATTTATTATAGATAATAATAATAATAAGGGTTCATCTAATGTACAGATGTGTTTTGGTACAGATTTACAGATTTTTGTTTTTTATTGATTTAAAAGTGTATCACTAAAAATGTTACTTAAAGAAAAAGTGTTACCCTTAATCGTTAACTTGACTCTGATACCAATTTTTAATTTTTAACTCTTCATATTTTGTTTCGAATAAGTTTATAATTTGTATAGATTTAGTTGGTGGTACTTTATAATTTGTAATTTTATAATCAAAAGTATTGAGCATTTCTACTATTACTAATTCTGATTTCATTTTTATAGTTTTTCAATCTTGTTTTAGTTTATAATGTTCTTTTTTACATTGATTATTGTATATAAAATCTTTTATCTGTTTGTCTTTTTCTTTAATATAATTTTTCAAATCCTCCAAAACTTCTTTTATTTCTACACTTTCTGTTGTTTCTAAATGTCTTTTTAATTTTTCAACTTCATTCTCCATTTTTTCTTTCAACAGCTTTAATTCTTTTAAGTCATAATATGGTGTTTCAGGCATTTATAAATTTTTTAAGTTTAGCTCCAACTTGTTTATTTCTATCCTTTTTATTATAAGGTCATTAATTTCGAACTGAAGATTATTTAATTCCCTTTTATACTCCTTTATTTTACTTTTTAATTTTTTCACCCTTTTTCTTTTTATTTTGTTTTCTGGTCTCTCAATCTTTGTATACTTCATTATTTATCTTAGAATTTCTGCAAATTCTATCATCGATTCATCACTATTTTCTAGAGATTCTATTAATTTTTCTAACTCTTCAACTTCTCCTTTCAATTTGTCATAGATTATTTTTAGAGCTTCAAATGCTCTTTGATTTATTTTAGAATTTTCTTCTTTAATCTTTAACTTAAATAAACTTAAAGGGCTATTAATTTTGGATTCTCTTATTTGAAAATTTGATGAAACTAATTTTCCTGATGGTTCTTTTAATAATAGAATTGGGTTTTCAATAGCTTTATATTTTGGTATTTCTGTCTTTACAATTTTCTGAAATAATTCATCAACATAAATTCTTTCTTTGTTTTTAAATATTATACTAGGATGGCTATTTGTTAAAGCATAATTTATTGCATATGTAATTGAAAATGGTTCATCGTCTTGTTCCATTAGATTCTTTCTGTAAAATTTATAAGCCAAACTTATAGATCTTCCAAGATTTTCAGTTGATAAAGGTATAGCATATCCAAGATGGGCATTGAGTTTAACATTTACGTTTGCCAAGTTTCCATGAACAATTCCAATTATTTGATCTATTGGGTCATCAGTAATTCTTTTGTCACAGATTGCTAAGCTTATTGGTGAATTAATTCCTTTCATATATGTAGATTTGATTAAGACTTGTATAGTACTAATATGAATCCATCCAATTTTAGATCTTTTTTGTTGATCCTTAATTTTCTCAATATGTTTACTCAATTCTTCATCATTTATCAAAGCTATTTCAAGTTCTCCATTAACAGATTTTATCTTTATAGGAGCTTCAAGTTGAATTTTTCTATAGTATATTATATTTTTTCTATTAAAAACTTCTTTTAAAAGATTTTGTTTATTAAAATTTTCATTTGATTTGAGATTTAATTTTGTTTTTAAAACAACCTGTTTTTCATTATCTAATAAGGCAGATAATCTATAATAATCAGATTCTTCCGTTAATTCTAAACTTTCTAAATAATTCATAACTATGAGATTAAGATAAAGGCGTACCTTTCTGGAGAAAAACTTCCTTTATTTAGAATATTTTACATAAGATGTTTTTATCTCCAGAGGGGAGATTGTAGATACTAACTCCAGAGGGGAGTTTAGAATTGGTTTTTCCTAAGGGAATTCTTCTTCAAACTATAGAATCGCCTCGGCCGCTTCCTCCTTGCTCTCCTAGCATATGAGTACTCTTAGCCTCCTGCTTTCTATTGTTTGATGCTTTCTACAATTGCCTAAGCAACCTATTTATAATAGTTGGGTCTGATGGACAATTCCCATCCTTACCCTTCTTATGACGTCATTGCTTACGTCATTGTTTTATTATCTTGCACCAGCTACATTGTTGGTGCTTTATGACCTAAGCGCTTACGTCACTACGCAATAATGTTGAGAGATGCTTCAGATGTGCTGTCCTCCTCTTTCATCATGTGACCTTCAGATGCGTTGTCTTCTTCCTTTATCATGTGGGTTGATTCCGTTTCATTATTGCTTTCTTCAGATAACTCTGAGACACATAGCTGGCATTTGTGGTCTTCTCTGTCTTTTATCAAATAGCAAAGATTCCTCTTTATCCCTTCGGGGAGCTTTTCTAAGAGTCCAGATAAGTTGTAGAATGCTGATTCAAATTCCACTAAGAGTCTCATCTCTCTTTCTTCAATTTCATTCCTTTTACTGGACACAAGCAAAGTATTTCTGCTTTTATAATTGATTCTTGTGTGAGATTCCCTTGTTATCTTTTGAGTTCTTTCGAAGACCCTTGCTAGTGTGCTGGCTAGTCTTCCTTTATGACTGTAGATTGTTAAATCCTGAACTTGATTAATTGGTTGAAAATTTCCTGGGAAGACGGACATGAAGATTACTTGATGTGCTAGAACCAAGCATTCTTCTTCTTCATTAAAAATAGGTTGACTATTCGTAAATTTTAGGGATATATCCCTTGGATTTACGTTGTCAATCATATTTTTAAATCTCTTTACTGCATCAATGAATCCTGCAGGAAACTCTAATAATTTTCAAATCATTAAAAATTAAAATTGTATCAATTAATCCATACTGAAAAAACTGATAGGTGTCAGATGGGGAAGCATCTGGAAATATAACCAGCTTTGTTAGCTGTTCTTTGGCAATAGGATAATATCCCAAGATTGCCCTTTTTTCTTCAGTCCAATTCAAGATTATGTTAAGGGTTTCTCTGAAATTTGATCTACAGACCCTTTTCTTTTCCTTGATTTCAGCCCTTGTAGGAATGTTTCTTATTATCACTGTTCTCTGGGTTTGAATTGGAGCTTTATCTGCTCTTTTTAGGATTTGCTCTGGATGAAGAGCTTCATATTCCCTGAATGATTCATTTGCTTCTTCCAGTGTTAAAAACCCTCCTTTACGAATTATCCTTGATTGATGTGTAAATAGTGCTGCTTTTTTCCACACATCATATACTCCTTTCATGGGGCCATCACATAATATTTTTTGTCTTGTGTGGATTTTTTAATAATTTCAGCAATTGTTTTATTTTTTGAAATTTTTTCTTCACCTGGTTTGTCCACCATGCTTAGCTGGCTGAACTCTGATGGTTTTTCTTGTTGTGTTGATTTCATTGCTTCAATGGCCTTCTTGAGGGATTGGATTTGTGTCCTTATTTGCTGGCAATGCTTGCATTTTTCGAGTTCTTGCTCATATTTTTGAATTTCTTGATCTAATGCGTTGTAGACGAACTCCATTCTCTTGTTAATGTATCTGCAATAACATTTTTGTCACCCTTAATATATTCAATTTTTATTGGATATTGTAACAAAAATAATTGCCATCTTACCAATCGCCCATGATTATAATCAACTTTTAAATTGTATCGAATGAAACCTGTTAGGTAACTTGAGATTATAATCAACTTTTAAATTATATCGTATGAAACCTGTTAGATAACTTGAATCTGTTCTTAATGTAAATTCTCTGGGTAGTAAGTCGATTTTCCATTTCTTAAGAGATTTAATTGCTGCTAGAGTTTCCTTTTCATGAGTAGTATATCTCTGTTCTGTTGGAGTAAAAGTCCCTGAAATATACCTGCAAAGTAATTTCTTTTGGGAATATTTAGAATCTAGTGATTCTTTTTCTTGTTCCAAACTTTTTATAGCTTTCTTAGCTTTTAGACATCCTGACCAGGTTATGTCTGAAGCATCTGTTTCTACTATTAAGTAGTCATTTTCTTCTGGAATATAAAGTTCTGGAAGTTTTTCACAAAGTTCTTTAATTCTTTGAATTTGCATACTATCTTTTTCATCCCATTTCCATTCTTTTTTAGTACTTATTTTTGGAAATAAGCTTTTAGTGTATTCTGTTATATTCTTTAAAAATTCTTGATCAGAAATATAATTTATACACCCTAAAAATCTTTGTAATTGTTTTCTATCTTCTATTTTATCAGGAAATAAATTTACCTTTTCTAGAACATTTGGTTGAAGTTTTAGCTTTTCTTGAGTAGATAGAATTAATCCAAGGAACTCTATTTCTTGTTTTGCTATTCTTGCTTTCTTTTTACTAAGAACTAATCCTTTTTCCTTGCATCTTTCTAAAACTATTAATAATTTTTGAAGATGATCTTCTTTATCCTGTTTTGTAAAAATTAGTATATCATCAATGTATACTAAAACAAATTCATTTAACTCTTTTAGATTTTCTTCCATAAATCTTTGATAAATACCTGGGGCTTGTTTTAATCCGAATGGTAATACATTCCATTCATAGAGCAACACACTTGTTGATTCCTTTGTTGGGCAAGTAAAAGCAGTTAATTTCTTTGTTTCTTCGTCTAAACAAAGTTGCCAATATCCTGATTTTGCATCAAGAGATGAAAACCA
>NC_029780.3:87206773-87207268 GCF_000817695.3 Arachis duranensis
TGTATTCTATATTCACATATATAAGACTCCACATTACATAAATCATATATCTGAATATTAGCTAAATGATTTTTTGCTTCTTGATATTTTTTATTATAGACTTCTTGTCTATGATCTATAATATTTTTTCCAAAAAATTCTTTATATAGAATCATCATTATATATAATATCTTATCATAAGCTGATGTTTTTGTTTCTAATTTTTCTATTATTTGGTTTTCTATTGATGTCATATAATCTCTTATAGTTCCTTTAGTATGAAATCCTATGTAATTCCAAATGTCTCTTCCAGACAATTCACTAAGTTTTGGATTAGTAAAGGCTTCTAATAAGAAGGAATTTAACCAGTTTTCGAAAATTTATTTTTCATTCTTTTTACAGTCTAAATCGAGCATTCTATCTCCTTCAATTTCTTGGATTTTAGGGATGTATTTTGATGGTATTTTTGTATATTTTGAATCTTTATTTATAAAACCTTTTTTAAAGGCATAATTA
>NC_029780.3:87207389-87228896 GCF_000817695.3 Arachis duranensis
TGGTTCTTCGTCACTTGAATAATCTAGGATGTGTTCTTCATTTTCTATATTTTCAGAATTTACTAATTCTTCTTCTATTTGAAAACCATGTTCCATAATATTATTTTCTTGAGCCATTTTTAATTGTTTAAAAAGCATTGTAACTTCTTCTAATTTTTCTTCAATATTCATAATTTCAATGGTGGTTTTACTTTTAAGTCTGTTATGTTGATTATATTTTGAAATTTTTCTTTTTTGGAATTCTCTTTTTCCCTATTTCTTTGAAATTTTATGGATACTAATATTTCTTCAAGCATATCTACTATAGAATTTAATTGTGGGTTGAAGGTATGATAAAGATGTGGGAAATCATTTCCATGGTAACATTTTTTAGAAATTCCGTGTGAAAAATAAGTTTTTTCAGGTTTTTGAAGTCCTTCAATAAAACTTATAGTAAAATAAAGATTTTGAGAAAAATCATTTTGTATTGATTTTAAGAATTCAGTGTCATTACAATTAACATTGGTTAAAATCATTAATTTTTGATCTATTAGTTTTGATAATTTAATTATTTCTTCTCTTAAATCTTCTAATTTACTTTTTTCCATTAGGTGACGCTTTTCTTTGTGAAAGGTTACGGTTTTAAATTAAAAGTGTGGTTTTAGAATATGTGGTTTAGATTTTGCCACATAAGCACATCTTAACTTTAGGATGTGTGGTTTAGATTTTGCCACATCTTTAAATCTTTAAATCTGTACAGATTTAGATCTGTACCATATAATTCTCCATTAGTTTAGTATACTTTTTTAAGTGTTCAATAGCTACATTTATCCAACAAAATCATGATAGCCATTAGAGATAGATTTTCTATTTCTTAGTCTACTTTTTACTACCATATTCAAGTATATGAAGCTAGTATTGAAAAACAGAACATTTAATGATCATAAGTAAACACATGAAGTCAAATAATGCAAAAAGGCTACCAAAAACAGCAACTCCCACTTAGAGGCACATGGTTATAATAACATTAATCATGTTTGTTTTTTCCCATGATTATAGGTTTTTGGCATGTTTACTTTTTTGCTTTTGACATTACTTGATTGGATTGGGTAGCAAATTAAAGATCATAGCAAATTAAACAAATCATTTTAAGTGAAATTTTTATTATAAGACTTCATTAACACATCAAGGTAAGTAAAATCTTAATATTGATTAAGAAAAAAAATAAATTCTAATCATCTAAATTTCAAAATAAAAGCCTATTAATAAATAAAGTTATAAATAAACTAACTTGGATTAGTAATATGATTAATTCACTTGTTCGTTTAATCGAATATTGAAGTTTAAATTTTGTCTCATGTATACAACAATTCATTATATGGCGATAAATTTTTAAATAAAGCTTCAATTCACAGTGAATTAATTTTTAATGTGACGAATTTGAGGATACTTGAAAAAAAAATAAAAGTATAAATAAACAAATTACTATATATTCTTTTTATCTTATAAATATAATTATTGCTATTATGTGAGAGAATTTATTGGAGTGTGAAGTAGATGATGCTGAAAAAGATGGGAGTGGAGAAGGACTTGAAAATGAAGGGAGACCATCTACTAGACAGTAGACAACCATCAACCAACCATTTCAGGTCCACTTTTAAGTGAAAAAGTTTGTTGTAGACAGCTAATACCATGCCCTACTCATAGTACAAATTTAAATAAAACATAAATCTTCTTATCAATCAATTGCTTGATTATCATTTTGAAGTATAATAACTTGACTAAGTTTCTCAAATAGAGAAATCTTGGTTGCCATTTTTGGCAACTTACTTAATCTAAGTATTATTGGGATCTTTTAACTTACTATTTCTTTTTGGGAGAAATTATTTTTGAAGGTAGAAGTGAAAGCATTATTAAATAGAAGTAAAAGTAAAATATACATTATATTTAGATGTCATTATAAATAGAAGTATATTTTTTTCAAAAATTAGAAATATATAATTAATTTGTTTGGATGTAACAAAACAAAGCAATTTCAAGTAAAAACAGAAAAAGTTATGAGTATATACTTATTATTTTTATTAAAATTTTTTCTTGTAATATGACTTTTGAGGACGCAAAATTTTATTATTTTCTATTTCTATGTATTTTGAAAAAGCACATATAAATAACCCAAAAAACTTTTATAACTATTTTTTAAAAAAAAAAGAAAAAAAAACTTTTTAAGGAACTAAAGGCAATAAGGAATGCACCATTATCCACAACATGAATAAAGATAAAATTAGAAGGATAAATTATATTATTTATCTTTAAATTTTATCAAAATTTTTAAAAGTATTTTAAAATTTTGTTTTGTTTTAATTTTATTTTAAAAGCGTTTGATTTATATCAACTATACTTCTGACAGCTAAATTTTAAAATATTCAAGAGCATTTCAACAATAATACATAATAAATATGTCTAATTTACTTAGGTTAAAGGTTATTCTTATAAAATTATTACTGAATTGATTCTAAATGTTTTGAAAAATTAACTTTCAAGAGTACATTTGATACAAATTAAATTTTTTTTGGATAAGATTAAAATAAATAAAATATAAGAATATTTTCAAAATTTTTAACTAATTTTAAAAACAAAAAAAATATATTTTATCCACATTAAAATGTCTGTGGATTCATGAGATAATTAAATTTTAAATATAACAAAATATATAAAATATTTGTGGTTGATTTTTTTTATATGGAAAAAAATTAGAGTTTGATGTTGAAATAGATATGTATAAAGTAATTACATTGATATTGTAATACCCTACCACACAGAACTTTACGCGTAAAGTTGAGGTGGTGAGGTATTACGACCTTTAAAATAAAATTATATACATAATAATAGTTGAAAGGAATGTTATAACGAGGAGCCTTTGCAGAAAAGTTTAAAACAAAAGTCGTAACCCTCACGTAAACAAAATTTACATACATATATGTAAAGATCCATAGCCCAAAATACATGAAAGACACCCTAGTTCTCCATAAACTTCTAAGAGGTGCAAAAGTAAAACATATATCCATGAGGAGAGTCTATACATATAGATATAACAAAATAGATCAAAAGCAAAAACCCTAAAGGCCACTTCGCTGCAGAGAACTCCAGATGCCTAGCGAGGTGCCTCTCGACCTGCATTTGAAAAACACAAATATCCGTATGGAATGAGAACTAGAGGTTCTTAGCATGGTAAAAGTGTCACATACATAAGATATAAGGTCCTGGAAAAGGCAAAGGCAATTCTAGAACTCCGACACTCAGATTATAAACTTAAAAGATTTAAAATGAAAGCCATAAACAAGATGGTTCTCTAAGGTTCTTAGTTCTAACTCAATACTAACTCAATCTCTAGATTCATCGCTTTTCCTCCAATCCTACGGAATACCGGTGGAACTGCCCTCGTCACTCCTCCTCCAGACAAGGGGCATCGTCTCACTTGCACATACAAACAATGCATACAAAGAAAGCACAGATAATTTACAGATACAACAAATAGAACATATAAAAGTTAAACATGAATATCAAATAGGCAATCCCAAGAATGCAAACCAAAGCGAACAAGCGATATGCATATAATGTATCTCTATCCTACTAGCCATAAGCTCAGGTATCAGTTAACTGCCAAAACCTGACACACCCGGTAGCTAATCCAGATACCGTCTCTCGATTGCGCATCTCCAGGATGTAAAACCCAGTTAATTAATGACTAATTAACCAATAAATGAGAATTTATTCTAGAAAGCCAAAAATGTGATTTTTATGGCTTAATATGATAGAGGAGATTGAGACGAAAATTTTGATACCGATTTTGTAGAAATCGGACTAAGATTGGACCGAACAGGCCAAACCAGGCCAACCAGACCCATAATGGGCCCTTGGCCCAACTAAACTAAACCTAATACCCTAATTTTCAGTACTCTCTCTCCTCACAACATACAAACACACGCTGAAATGGTGGAAAGGAAGGGAAGATCACTCTCTCAAGTTCTCTTTTTTGGTTGATCTTCAAACCATCATAACTTTTGATCTAAAGCTACGATTTTCGCACCGTTCGTGGCCACGCATTCACCGTGAAAAGCTCTAAAAAATCCACTACTTTATTTTTGAGGTAAGTGGTACACGAAAATTACACTCACACTATGTAATTCTACACAACTAACCAGCAAGTACACTAGGTCTTCCAAGTAATATCTTACGTGAGTAAGGGTTGATCCCACGGAGATTGTTGGCTTGAAGCAAGCTATGGTTATCTTATTATTCTTAGTCAGGACACCAATAGGGTTCTTTAGTTTCAATTGTAAAAAGTGAAAGAGCATGAAATGAGTAATTGTTATGCAGTAATGGAGAATGTGTTGGAGTTTTGGAGATGCTTTGTCTTCTGAATCTCTGCTTTCCTACTGTCATCTTCTTCACGCATGCAAGGTTCCTTCTATGGCAAGCTGTGTGTTGGTGGATCACCGTTGTCAATGGCTACCATCCTTCCTCTCAGTGAAAATGGTCCAAATGCACTGTCACTACACGACTAATCATCTGTCGGTTCTCGATCACGTCGGAATAGGATCCATTGATCTTTTTGCGTCTGTTATTATGCTCAACACTCGCGAGTTTGAAGCTCGTCACAGTCATCCAATCCCTGAATCCTACTCGGAATACCACAGACAAGGTTTAGACTTTCTGGATTCTCAAGGATGCTGCCAATGGATTCTAGCTTATACCACGAAGACTCTGATTAAGGAATCCAAGAGATACTCATTCAATCGAAGGTAGAACGGAAGTGGTTGTTAGGCACGCGTTCATAGGTTGAGAATGGTGATGAGTGTCATGGATCATCACCTTCTTCATATTGAAGTGCGAATGAATATCTTAGATAGAAACAAGCGTGTTTGAATAGAAAACAGAAATAATTGCATTAATTCATTGAGACGCTGCAGAGCTCCTCACCCCCAACAATGGAGTTTAGAGACTCATGCCGTCAAAAAGTACAAAGTTCAGATCTAAAAATGTCATGAGGTACAAAATAAGTCTCTAAAAGTTGTTTAAATACTAAACTAGTAACCTAGGTTTACAGGAAATGAGTAAACTAAGATGGATAATGCAAAAATCCACTTCTGGGGCCCACTTGGTGTGTGATGGGGCTGAGACTTGAGCTTCTCACGTGCCTGGGCTGTTTCTGGAGTTAAAACGTCAGGTTGTAATCTATTTCTGGTGTTTAACTCCAACTTGCAACCTGTTTCTGGTGTTCAACGCCAGAATGCAACATGGAACTGGCGTTAAACGCCAGTTTACGTCGTTTATCTTCGAGCAAAGTATGGACTATTATATATTGCTGGAAATCCCTGGATGTCTACTTTCCAACCTAATTGAGAGTGCGCCAATTGGACTCCTGTAGCTCCAAAAAATTCATTCCGAGTGCAGGGTGGTCAGAATCCAACAGCATCAGTAGTCCTTTTTCAGCCTGAATCAGATTTTTGCTCAGCTCCCTCAATTTCAGCCAGAAAATACCTGAAATCATAGAAAAACACACACACTCATAGTAAAGTCCAGAAATATGAATTTTGCCTAAAAACTAATAAAAATATACTAAAAACTAACTAAAACATACTAAAATCTACATGAAATTACCCCCAAAAGCGTATAAAATATCCACTCATCACAACACCAAACTTAAACTGTTACTTGTCCCCAAGCAACTAGGTAAATAAAATAGGATAAAAAGAAATTAAGAAGCAATAATATCTCAGAGTTTCAAGTGAAGCTCAGATTCTAATTAGATGAGCGGGACTAGTAGCTTTTTGCTTCCGAACAGTTTTGGCATCTCACTTTATCCTTTGAAATTCAGAATGATTGGCATCTATAGGAACTCAGAATTCATATAGTATTATTGATTCTCCTAGTTTAGTATGTTGATTCTTGAACACAGCTACTTCATGAGTCTTGGCCGTGGCCCTAAGCATTTTGTTTTTCAATATTACCACCGGATACATAAATGCCACAGACACATAACTGGGTGAACCTTTTCAGATTGTGACTTAACTTTGCTAGAGTCCCCAATTAGAGGTGTCCAGAGTTCTTAAGCAACTCTTTTGCTTTGGATCACGACTTTAACCACTCAGTCTCAAGCTTTTCACTTGGACCTGCATGCCACAAGCACATGGTTAGGGACAGCTTGATTTAGCCGCTTAGGTCTAGATTTATTTCCTTGGGCCCTCCTATCCATTAATGCTCAAAGCCTTGGATCCTTTTTACCCTTGACTTTTGGTTTTAAGGGCTATTGGCTTTTTCTACTGCTCCTTCTTTTTTTTCTACCTTTTCTTGCTTCAAGAATCAATTTCATGATTTTTCAGATTATCAATAACATTTCTCTTGTTCATCATTCTTTCAGGAGCCAACAATTTTAACATTCATAAAATTTAATATAAAAAATATGCACTGTTCAGGCATTCATTCAGAAGGCAAAAAGTATTGCCACCACATCTAAATAATTAGAATTTTCCTTATTAAAAACTCGAAAAAATATTGCCTCTTTATTCTAAAAATCTACTATTTTATTCATGTTTGATGATGATGAGAAAAATAAATTATAGCTTAATTAGAGATAAAATCAAAATAGAGATACTAATTACTACTACTCATATATAACTTCTAAGGTAAATTCCTAATAAGAACAATTATCACAGAGTTAAGGTTAAGATTAGGACTCAACAACCTTTATTTTGGGAGATGGATGCTCCTTTAGTCTGTGGAGTGCGTGGTCCTTCAAGAGACAGCTTCTGACGCTTCAGTTCCCTTAGTTCACACCTTTGCTCCCCTTGTTCCCCAAGCAGTTTGCAAAGCATGCCATTTTGATTTTTCTGTTTTTCCTTTAGTTGGTCCATAGCTTCTTGCAACTTGGTAACAGATGCTTCAAGATGCTCTCAGTATTCAATTTGAGGGATTTCCGAGAGGAAATCCTGTGCTTTCCTCTTGATGGGGTCGTCCTGCACTTGTTGTCCTTCCATTGACTTTTTGGTGATTGGTCGCTCAACTAAGATATACTCAGTTACTCCCATCTTCACCCTAGCATCTTTACATAGCATAGAGATTAAGCTTGGATAAGCCAATTTGGCATCTTTAGAGTTCTTGTTTGCAATTGTGTAAAGTTCACAAGAGATCAGCTGATGAACTTTCACTTTTTTTTCCAACATAATGCAATGGATCATTACTGCTCTTTTGATGGTGACTTCAGAGCGGTTGCTAGTGGGCAGTATAGAACGCCTAATGAAGTCCAGCCAGCCTCTGGCAACTGGTTTCAGATCTTCTCTCTTGAGTTGGTTTGGAACTCCTTTTGTGTTGGTTGTCTACTTGGTTCCAAGGAGGCATATGTCCTTTAAAATTTTGTCCAAGCTCTTATCTATTCTCATCATTCTCCTATTAAAAGAATCTGGGTCATCTTGCAGCTGAGGTAGCTTGAAGATCTCCCTGATTTTTCCCTCTGACCAGTGTTCGATAGTCATAGAAGGCGGTTCCAACTATTCTCTGTCTGTCTGTTTGCCACAGATTAGAGTAGAATTCCTGAACCATGTTTCTTCCCACCTTTGTTTCAGGATTAGCTAGGATTTCCCAGCTCTTGTTTCGAATTTGCTCTTGGATCTCCAGATATTCGTCTTCTTTCAGATCAAATTTAACTTCCGGGATCACTGACCTTAGACCCATTATTTTGTAGTAATGGTCTGAATGTTCTTTGGTTAAGAACTTCCCTTGATTCTAAAGTGGTTTTGGAATATTCTCTTTCTTGCCTCTTGGAGTGGTTTATTTTCCCTTAGGAGCCATGATCTTAGTGGGTATTACTTTAGTGATCACGGATAAACACACCAAACTTAGAGGTTTTCTTGTCCTGAAGCAAAAGAAAAGAAAGGAAAGGGATAGATGGAGAGCCAAGTTTGAATTGTGGAGGGGAGGAGGTAGCCAAACGTGGATTTAAAGGGAGAGGGTGGGTTTTCAAAAATTTTGAAGAAGATATGATAGAAGATATAATTTGTAAAAGATAAGTATGATAGGAAAAAGATGCAATTTAAAATTGAAAAGATATGAAAGATATTTGAAAAAGATAAATCTGAATTTTGAAAAGAAGATATGATGAGTTTAAAAAGATTTGAGAAGAATTTAAAAAGATTTGAAAATAATTCAAAAAGATAATTGAGTTTTGAAAAGGATTTGAAAAGAAGTTGAAGAGGATTTTAAAAAAATTTTATGTTTTGAATTAAGATACATTTGATATTTTTGAAAAAGGATTTGAAAAATTAGGATTTGTAATATGTTTATGCAAGAAAATATGGATGGAAACATGAAAATTTGAAAAAAATAAAGTTGGGAATAAAAACTTCCACCCTTCCACAATCTGGCGTTAAACGCCTAACTGCTGCATGTTTTGGGCGTTTGACGCCCAGTTTGTGCTTGGTTTGGGCGTTTAACGCCCAGCTGTTGCTTCTAGCTGGCGTTGAACGCCAGAAACTCCTTTATCATTGGGCATTTTTCTGAATGCCTAGGACGCTGTAAATCTGGCGTTAAACGCCCCAGAAGGTGCTTCTTTCTGGCGTTTAATGCCCAGATGGCTATCTCTACTGGCGTTAAATGCCCAGTAAATGCTTCTTTTGGGCGTTTAACGCCCAAAACAGCTCTTACTGGCTTTTTCACACCAGTGAGGCTTCTTTTTGCTGTTTTATCCTCTGAATCCTTCTGTAACTCTGTGAACTTATGCAATTGCTATTTTACCTTGAAGATAATCAATATGAATCTGTAAAATTCAATTAATTAACAAATAAGCTTTATTAATGGCTGGGTTGCCTCCCAGCAAGCGCTTCTTTATTGTCTTTAGTTGGACTATTACTGAGCTTTAATCAAGTCTTAGTTTTGAGCATTCTTGCTCAAAATTGCTTTCAAGATAATGTTTGACTCTCTGTCCATAAACAATGAACTTTTTGTTAGAATCATTATCCTGAAGCTCTACGTATCCATATGGTGACACACCTGTAATCACATATGGTCCTCTCCACCGGGATTTCAATTTCCCGGGGAATAATCTGAGCCTATAATTAAACAGCAGAACTTTCTGCCCTGACTCAAAGACACTGGATGACAGCTTCTTATCATGCCATCTTTTTGCTTTCTCTTTGTAAATTTTTACATTTTCGAAAGCATTGAGTTTGAATTCCTCTAGCTCATTTAACTGGAGCAATCTTTTTTCTCCAGCTAACTTGGCATCAAGGTTTAGGAATCTGGTTGCCCAGTAGGCCTTATGTTCCAGTTCCACTGGCAAGTGACAGGCTTTTCCATACACAAGCGGGTATGGAGAGGTCCCTATAGGAGTCTTGAATGCTGTTTTGTATGCCCACAGAGCATCATCCAAGCTTCTTGCACAATCCCTTCTACGGTTAATCACAGTCCGTTCCAGGATTATTTTAAGTTCTCTATTAGAGACTTCAGCTTGTCCATTTGTTTGTGGATGATATGGAGTTGCCACCCTGTGGCTGGCTCCATATCGAACCATAGCAGAGTAAAGCTGTTTATTGCAGAAATGAGCGCCCCCATCACTGATTAGTACTCTAGGGACACCAAATCTGCTGAAGATATGTTTCTGGAGGAATTTTAGCACTGTCTTAGTATCATTAGTGGGTGTTACAATAGCTTCCACCCATTTGGATACATAATCTACCGCCACCAGAATATAATTGTTTGAGTATGATGGTGGGAAAGGCCCCATGAAGTCAATATCCCATACATCAAACAACTCAATCTCCAAGATCCCTTGTTGAGGCATGGCATAACTGTGAGGCAGATTGCCAGATCTTTGGCAACTGTCACAATTAAGTACAAACTCTCGGGAGTCTTTATGGAGAGTAGGCCAATAGAAGTCACATTGGAGGACTCTTGTGGCTGTTCGTTCGCTTCCAAAATGTCCTCTATATTGTGATCTATGGCAATGCCATATGATCTTCTGTGCTTCTTCTTTAGGCACACATCTACGGATTACTCCGTCCGTACATCTCTTGAAGAGATATGGTTCATCCCAAAGATAGTACTTTGCATCTGTGATCAATTTCTTTGATTGCTGCCTACTATACTCTTTGGGTATGAATCTCACAGCCTTATAGTTTGCAATATCTGTAAACCATGGTACTTCCTGGATGGCAAAGAGTTGCTCATCCGGAAAGTTTTCAGAGATCTCAGTAAGAGGGAGGGATGCCGCTTCTACTGGTTCTATTCGAGACAGGTGATCTACTACCTGGTTCTCTGTCCCTTTTCTGTCTCTTATTTCTATATCAAACTCTTGTATAAGCAACACCCATCTTATGAGTCTGGGTTTTGAATCCTGCTTTGTGAGTAGATATTTAAGAGCAACATGGTCAGTGTACACAATCACTTTTGATCCTACTAAATAAGATCTGAACTTGTCAATGGCGTAAACCACTGCAAGTAACTCTTTTTCTATGGTTGTGTAGTTTTGCTGTGCATCATTTAAAACACGACTGTCATAATAAATGACGTGCAGAAGCTTGTCATGCCTTTGTCCCAACACTGCACCAATGGCATGGTCACTGGCATCACACATTAGTTTAAATTGTAATGTCCAGTTTGGTGTAGAGATGACTGGTGCTGTGACCAGCTTAACTTTCAGAGTCTCAAATGCCTGTAGACACTCCTTATCAAAGATAAATGGCGTGCCAGCAACTAGCAGATTACTCAGAGGTTTGGCAATTTTTGAAAAATCTTTTATAAACCTCCTATAGAATCATGCATGCCCCAGAAAGCTTCTGATTGCTTTAACATTGGCAGGTGGTGGTAATTTTTCAATTACCTCAGCTTGATCCACCTCTATTCCCTTGTTCGAAATTTTGTGCCCAAGGACAATTCCTTCAGTCACCATAAAGTGACATTTCTCCCATTTTAAAACCAGGTTAGTCTCTTGGAACCTCTTTAGAACAAGTGCTAGATGGTCAAGACAAGAGCTGAATGAGTTTCCAAATACTGAAAAGTCATCCATGAAGACTTCCAGAAATTTTTCCACCATATCAGAGAAAATAGAGAGCATGCACCTTTGAAAGGTTGCAGGTGCATTGCACAAACCAAATGGCATCCTTCTGTATGCAAATACTCCGGATGGACATGTGAATGCTGTTTTCTCTTGATCTTGGGGATATACTGCAATTTGATTATAACCTGAATATCCATCCAGGAAGCAGTAGTATTCATGACCTGCTAGTCTTTCTAGCATCTGGTCTATGAATGGTAAAGGAAAATGATCATTTCTAGTAACTGTATTGAGCCTTCTGTAATCAATACACATACGCCACCCTGTAACTATTCTTGTAGGAACCAATTCATTTTTTTCATTATGAACCACTGTCATGCCACCCTTCTTAGGGACGACTTGGACAGGGCTTACCCAGGGGCTATCAGAAATAGGATAAATAATCCCAGCCTCTAGTAATTTAGTGACCTCCTTCTGCACCACCTCCTTCATGGCTAGATTCAGCCGCCTCTGTGGTTGAACCACTGGCTTAGCGTCATCCTCCAATAGGATCTTGTGCATGCATCTGGCTGGGCTAATGCCCTTAAGATCAATGATAGACCACCCAAGAGCTGTCTTGTGTGTCCTTAGCACTTGAATTAGTGCTTCCTCTTCCTATGGCTCTAAGGTAGAGCTTATGATTACAGGAAAAGTATCACCTTCTCCCAGAAATGCATATTTCATGGATGGTGGTAATGGTTTGAGCTCGGGTTTAGGAGTTTTCTCCTCTTCCTGAGGGATTTTCAGAGGTTCTATTATTCTCTTTGGTTCTTCCAGATCAGGCTGAGCATCTTTAAATATATCCTCTAGCTCTGATTTGAGACGCTCAGTCATATTGACCTTTTTAACCAGAGAGTCAATAATATCAATGCTCATGCAGTCGTTTGGGGTGTCTGGATACTGCATAGCTTCGACAACATTCAACTTAAACTCATCATCATTGACTCTCAGGGTTAATTCCCCTTTTTGGACGTCAATGAAGGTTCGTCCAGTTGCTAGGAAAGGTCTTCCTAGAATGAGAGTTGCACTCTTGTGCTCCTCTATTTCCAGCACTACAAAGTCAGTGGGGAAGGCAAATGGCTCAACCTTGACAATCATGTCCTCAATTATGCCTGATGGGTATTTAATGGAGCCATCAGCAAGTTGGAGACATATCCGGGTTGGTTTGACTTCTTCAGTTAAACCAAGCTTTTTGATAGTGGATGCAGGTATTAGGTTGATACTTGCTCCAAGATCACATAGAGCTTTCTTGGTACAAGTACCCTCTAATGTGCATGATATCATAAAGTTTCTGGGATCTTTAAGCTTTTCTGGTAAGCTTTTCAGAATGACTGCACTGCATTCTTCAGTGAGGTAAACTTTTTCAGTTTCTCTCCAATCCTTCTTATGACTTAAGATCTCTTTCATGAACTTAGCATAAGAGGGTATTTGCTCAAGTGCCTCTGCAAACGGAATCTTTATTTCAAGAGTCCTGAGATAGTCTGCAAAGCAGACAAATTGCTTATCCTGTTCCGCTTGGTGGAGCTTCTGAGGATAAGGCATCCTGGCTTTGTATTCTTCAACCTTAGTTGCTGCAAGTTTATTTCCTATAGAAGTGGTTGGGAAAGCCTTCTTAGAGGGGTTGCTATCAGCACTTGTATGTGTCTGATCCCCTATTGGCGTTTGAATGCCAGGGTTGGAAACTGGATTGGCATTGGACGCCAATTCCTTACATGTTTCTGGCATTTGAATGCCATAACTGAGCTTCCTTTGTTCGTTTAATGCCACTTCCTTGCCTGTTTGTGGCGTTTGAACACCAGAATTGAGCATGGGTTGGGCGTTTAACGCCAGCCCTTCACCCTTTTCTGGCGTTTGAAAGCCAGAATTATTCCTCTCTAGGCTCTTACTGTCCTCAGAGGGATTTTGGGTAGCAGTTTGTTCATTTCTTGGCTTCTTGCTGCCTTGAAGTGAGGTATTCAATGTCTTCCCACTTCTTAATTGAATTGCTTGGCACTCTTCTGTTATTTATTTTGATAACTGCTGTTCTATTTTCTTCAACTGTACTTCCATGTTCATATTAGCCATTCTTGTGTCTTGTAGTATCTCCTTGAATTTGGCTAGCTATTTTGTTAGAAAATCTAATTGCTGATTGAATTCAGTAACTTGTTCTGTAAGACTGAGTTCAGCAGTTACTGTTTTAGCCTCTTCTTTCATGGAGGGTTCACTACTTAGTTACAAATGCTGATTTCTGGCAACTGTATCAATGAGCTCTTGAGCTTCTTCAATTGTCTTTCTCATGTGTAAAGATCCACCAGTTGAGTGGTCCAAAGACATCTGAGCTTTCTCTGTAAGCCCATAATAGAAGATGTCTAACTGCACGCACTCTGAAAACATTTTAGAGGGGCATTTTCTTAGCATCTCTCTGTATCTCTCCCAGGCATCATAAAGAGATTCAGTATCTCCTTGTTTAAAGCCTTGGATGTTCAGCCTTAGTTGTGTCATCCGTTTTGGAGGGAAATATTGATTCAAGAATTTTTCTAACAACTGTTTCCATGTCCTTATGCTAGCCTTAGGTTGGTTATTTAACCACCTCTTAGCTTGGTCTTTTACATCAAATGGAAATAATAATAATCTGTAGACATCCTGATCTACTTCCTTATCATGTACTGTGTCAGTAATTTGTAGAAACTGTGCCAGAAACTCTGTAGGTTCTTCCTGTGGAAGACCGGAATACTGGCAACTTTGCTGCACCATGATAATGAGCTGAGGATTCAACTCAAAACTACTAACTCCGATGGAGGGTATACAGATACTACTCCCATATGAAGCAGTAGTGGGGTTAGCATATGACCCCAGAGTCCTTCTGGACTGTTTATTTCTACTTAGATCCATGATGGAGAAAGGGAGATGATGTGGATTTATTTTTATTTATTTTTATTATATACGAAAAATAATTTTTGAAATAATAAAATAAAATAAAATAAAAACTAAAAAATAAAAAATTTGAAAATATTTTATGAAGATTTTCGAAAAAGTGAGGAGAGAGAAAGTGGTTAGGATATTTTTGAAAAAGATATGATTTTAAAAATCTTAAAAGGATAAGATTTGAAAATTTTTGAAATTGAAATCTGAATTTTTATAAAAAAAATTCGAAATAATTGCTTAAAAATAGTTAGAAAAGATTTTTTTTGAAATTTATTATGAAAGAGAAAAACACACAAAAGACACAAGATTTAAAATTTTTAAATCCAATGCTCCTTGTTTTCGAAAATTTTGGAGGGAAAACACCAAGGCACACCATACTTAAAAATTTTAAGATCAAAACACAAAGAAGACTCAAGAACACCTTGAAGACTCACAAGAACACCAAGAACACAAGAAAGAACACCAAACTTAAAATTTTTAGAAAACCAATTTAAAATTTTCGAAAACTAAAGAAAAATTAACAAGAGAATACCAAACTTAAAGTTTGGCACAAGATTTAATCAAAGAAAAATTATTTTTGAAAATTTTTTAAAAAGAAGATACCCAATTACCAAGAACACAAACCAACGCTCTAGACAATTGAGCTATAAATGCAACATGTTTTAAAGAGGTATTTTTAATAAATAAAAATATTTTTTGAAAACTAATATTTTGAAAAAAGCACAAGAAAAATAAGAAAAGACACAAAACAAGACAAACCAAGGATCAAACAAGAAAAATTGACAAGAATAATTTGAAAATCAAGGAAGAACAAAGAACATGCAATTCGAAAATTGAAAGACAAAGAAAAACATGCAATTGACACCAAACTTAAAACATGACACTAAACTTACAGAAAAAAAATTTAAAAAGAAAAAATATATTTTTGTAAAATTTTTGAAAAGAAAATAAAAGATCTGACCCAAAAGACGAAATTTTCCTAATCTAAGCAACAAGATTCACCGTCAGTTGTTCAAACTCAAACAATCCCCGGCAACGGCGCCAAAAACTTGGTGCACGAAAATTACACTCACACTATGTAATTCCGCACAAATAACCAGCAAGTGCACTAGGTCGTCCAAGTAATACCTTACGTGAGTAAGGGTCGATGATGACAAGTCATCATATGCCTATTTTTCAAGCTAATTTCACTTGTTTCACTAGTTTTTATGCACTTTCTTGCATTCTAAGTAAGTAATTTGGAATGGAAATGCATGGTTTCTTTGAATCAAACAACCACCATTTAATTGATGCTAAATCATGAGGTTTAAGCTAAATTTTATTGATTTTTAATGATTTATAAACCTTGTGAATTTGGTGATACTTTGATTGGTTGTTTTGATTATTTTTAGGTGAAGAAAAGAAGAAAACAAGAAAGCGTGGCATAAGAAGTGTGGCCCAAGGAAGAAAAGAGTGTGGCAAAGGAAACAATGAAGCATGGTGCATGGAAGGAGGAAGCACACTGCTCTCCCCAAGAGCACAATGCTCTCCAAGGGAGCACAACAATGAACCAAGCATGCAAAGCTTCAATGCTCTGCCCTCCCTTGAGAGCGGAGCACAAACTTAAGCCAAGAAACAAGGAAGAGCAAAACACTGCTCTGCTCTCCTTGAGGGCATTATCGGGCTTCACTCTCAAATAAACCCAAGGAAATGTTTGCCAAATGCCACCCCAAAGGATCAAACCAAGCACCAAAGGGGAGTGGGGGAGCGCTGCTACAAAGCTTGCCAAAGGAAAAATGCACAAAATGTCTCAGCAAGGATTCGAACCAAGCACCTTAAGGGGAGAGGAGAGAGAAGCATTATTTCCTTCACAAGGAAAAAGGGCCAGCAATGCCTTCAGCCACGATCGAACTTGGGACCTCCCTATGGGAGCTCCAATGCTCCGCTCACAAGGAGAGCAGAGCGCTACTCCTTGGTGCAAACTAAGATGGATAATGCAGAAATCCACTTCTGGGGCCCACTTGGTGTGTGATGGGGCTGAGACTTGAGCTTCTCATGTGCCTGGGCTGTTTCTGGAGGTAAACGTCAGGTTGTAACCTGTTTCTGGCGTTTAACTTCAACTTGCAACCTGTTTCTGGCGTTCAATGCCAGAATGCAACATGGAACTGGCGTTAAACGCCAGTTTACGTCGTTTATCTTCGAGCAAAGTATGGACTATTATATATTGCTGGAAATTCCTGGATGTCTACTTTCCAACCCAATTGAGAGCGCGCCAATTGGACTCTTGTAGCTCCAAAAAATCCATTCTGAGTGCAGGGAGGTCAGAATCCAATAGCATCAGCAGTCCTTTTTTAGCCTGAATAAGATTTTTGCTCAACTCCCTCAATTTCAGCCAGAAAATACCTGAAATCACAGAAAAACACACAAACATAGTAAAGTCCAGAAATATGAATTTTGCCTAAAAACTAATAAAAATATACTAAAAACTAACTAAAATATACTAAAATCTACATGAAATTATCCCCAAAAAGCGTATAAAATATCCGCTAATCAGCAAGCCACGAAATCATTTTAGTTATTCATCCCTAAATTTCGAATTTCATGGAGAAAGTGTTGAGATTTTGGGCTTTTTGATGTTATAGAACCCAACTCTCTTGAAGGAGAAGGTTAATCTTGTCTCCCCTTGGGTGTGGTAAGATTCTCAACCCTAGTATAATTTGTTGTTTTATGATGCTTGGATATTAAGATGTTGTGTTTGGGTATGATAATTGTGGCTTAGGTAGTGTGTATGTGAATATTGAAGCTTGATTGAGATTTTGGAAAGCTTGGAAGAGGGCTTTAGTGTGCAAAACAATCTGTTCTTGGAGGTGTTAAGACCTTGACAGCTTGTGGAAAAGTGGTTTGGAAGTGCTCCGGTTGAGCGGGAAAAATCGGCTAAGGTATGATATCGGTTTCCTGTATCTAAAATGTAATGTAGTGTGAAAACTTAGGCTAGATGCCCTAAGATAGGCATTGAATTGTTGATGTTGTTGGATGGTTGAGATATATGATGTGGTCATATATGTGGTTATGAATATTGATGCCTTGATGGTGTGATAAATGAGAAAAATGCATGTTGTGATATATGCTTGATGAGTGATTGAGGTTGATTTGTAGGTGAAACCATGTTGATGGTAGGCATGACATTGATTATGTATAATGATGGTTGATTGGGAATGGTATTGTTGGAAATTGGGATGAGCAATGATGTATGGCATGTTAATGTGTTTGTAATTTAGCCATTTGATTGAGATGGATAAAATGGTTGGAGGGTAGTTTCGTGAATTGTGGTAAAGTGTTAATGTGTGAGTTGATGAGGCTTGATGTTGATTTTTGGTATATTTTGATTGATTTCAAAAAGGATTGAAGTTGGTATATTTTGGTTGATTTTGAAAAGGGATGAAATTGGTTTGTTTTGAAAATGGCACTTTGTGGTTTTGTATGAAAATTTGGTTTTTGGGCATACTTTGATGGGGAATAACTTGGACTCCAGATCCTCGTTTTATGCCAAACTTATTTAGAAATGAAATTGGATCCGGGATGTTCATTCCGTTTTGAAAAACGGACGAAGAATGATTTAAAATGAAGAAGTTATGTCCATTGGAAGATTGGGGGTTGAATTTGTGAATTCTGCAGTTTTTAATTTAGAAATTTTTTTAGCAGAATGCCCCCACGCGCAGGCATGACTGACGCATATGCGTCGGTTTTCGAAAAAGCACCATCCACGCGTACACGTCGATGCGCTGCACCAAATGCCCAGCCAATTTTGTGCGTGGGGCACAAACGCACCCACGCGTACGCATGGCTGACGCGTAGGCGTCGCTTGGCTCTTTTTCCATCCACGGGTGCGCGTGGGTGATGCATACGCATCGATGAACTTTTTGGCCATTCACGCGTGCGCATGGAGGACGCGTACGTATGACCCTGTTTTCATCCCAAAGTTGATTTTTGAGTTTTAAGAGCCAAATTTCATACTTCTAAGCCTTCGATCTCACCCCTTATGTATTAAATCATTATGATATACCTAGCAATGAGAAAGGATCTAGGGGATATGGTAACTTGTGAATGGAGAAAGGGGGAAACTTATTATCAATGTTGATCAAAGATGATTGTATGAGATACGGAGGATGGCGGTGCAAGTGCTTTATGTGCCATGAGATGATGGGCTACATCTATTGATAAATTGGTTGGTTCTGGATTGAACCATGAGCCGAATAGCTGAGTTATTGCCGATTACAGCGGGGCCATTACTGATTTATGGCTGGATATGATTGCATATATGCATATTGAATGAAATGTGAATGTTGCACTTCGACTGTCTGAGATACGAGTTTCCCTGGGTGAAAGCAGTAGCTAGCCACCACGTGCTCTAGGTAGAGACTGAATACTCTACTGACCCTATGTCGTAAGTGTGGCCAGACACTCTGAAAGTTCCAGATGAGCTCGCCCCCATGAATATACACCAGTGAGGGTGTTGGATATGGATTATGATTATGATCATGATGATGATTGAGGATAACTCGAGTTGGTGATGCATGATAGAGGGACAATCCAATGGTTAGCTACCAGGACATGTCAGGTTGGCTATATAACTGACAGATGATATCATCAGCCATTAGGACAGGCATACATCATATGCATATTATGTGAATTATTTGAGATTGTCTAATTGACTGCATATTACTTGCTAACTGTCTAAATGCCTTATCTGCTCCTATTTGTATATCTCTTGTTTGATGTAACTGTGTTTGCCATATTATACTTCTGCTAGTGGTTGGCAGGTCTGAAGGAATTGGAAAGAGAAGTATTAGTTAGGCTGAAGATCCTTAGTCAGTTGCCATTTATGGTTTAGCCTATTTATAAGCTTTGAATTATCTGTTGGAAGTTATAGGTCTACTTTTGGCTTTCCCAGGACATTACATGATAGATATGTAGGCATTGTTACCATACTAAGAACTTTCGGTTCTCACCCATGCAGATTTTGTGGTTTTCAGATGCGGGACGTGAGGCTTCTCGCTGAAGCATGCTGGAGACTTCTGGATTAGTAAAGATCCTTTGTTCTTGGGACTCTATTTTGGTTTATATGTTTTGCTTTGATACTTGATATCTCCACTAATAATACAAAATGTGTTGACTCCTCCTAAAGGAAATTTTGGAGAATATGTTTTTTGTATTTGTGTCCCTTTGTGTTTCCTTGGAGTTTCTTATTTTATTTACATGTGTATATTGCTATGCTCGGACTAGTTATCTTCGCAACCGGATTTTGAGTTTTGATATTCCTGTTTTTGGCACTCTTTTGTATATATATAATCTCGCGTTAGCCTGTCCTTTATTTGTTACGTTTTCGGTTGGAGTGTTGCGCCTTCGAGTTACGATTTTGTTTTACCCTTTTTCTGCAAAGACTCCTAGTTATAATCATTTTTCACAATACTATATGTACTAAATTTTTATTTTTGAGGTCGTAATACCTTGCCATCTCTGAAGTATGACTTAAGCATAAGACTCTGTATGGTAGGATGTTACATTATGGTATCAGAGCAGTTCGTTCCTGTAGAGCCTGAGGGACGGACTTACTATGCTTCTGTGCATTCTCTGTATGTGTGTTATGTGCTATTAGTATATCTACTTGATATAACTGGCATAAACGTTCATGAGCATGCATTTGGGACTTTGAAGCACTAAACTTTCGATATTTAGACTAATCAACTTAATATTGATTGTTTGGTGTGTATAGGAACCAGATGGCACCTCGTGGACGCGGTAGAGGCCGTGGGAGAGGTCATACTAATTTTCCGGGGCCAGGAGCCAACCAAAACGACCCGATTAACTTTATGACGGCGTTGGAAAACATTACTGCGGCTATGCAGGTTATTGCTGAGGCTCTTGGGCAACAGATGAACAACCATGGCAATGACGGAGGCGGAGCTTAGGGCCCGATGACACTAGCAAACTTCTTGAAGGTTAATCCACCTAAGTTCAAGGGGACTACTAGCCCGACTGAAGATGATACCTGGTTTTAGGATATGGAGCGAGCACTGCAAGCGCAAGTAGTACCTGAAGGTCAGTGTGTTGAGTTTGCTACCTATTTGCTCACTGGAGAAGCATCGCATTGGTGGCAAGGAGTTCGACGTCTCCTGCAGCAGGGTGATGACTATATCACCTGGGGTGCCTTTTGGGAGGAGTTCTATAAGAAGTACTTTCCAACTTCTGCCAAGACGGCCAAGGAACTTGAGTTGCTGTAGCTAAAGTAGGGCACTATGTCCATATCAGAGTATACTGACACGTTTGAGGAGCTGTTCAGGTTTTCCCGTATACGTCAGGGAAATCTGGGAGACTCTGAGGAATGAAAGTGCATTAAGTATGAAGGAGGACTCCAGAGCGACATCTTTAGCTCAGTGGGACTAATGGAGATCAAAACTTTCTCTAAGTTGGTGAACAAGAGTAGGGTTACTGAAGAGTGTGTGAAGAAGGTAGTTGCTAAGAGAGGGAGCCACAAAGGATCATTCCCACAGAAATGAGGGAAGAACTTTGCACCTCGAGGTCCACCTTTCAAGAGGGGATGCTCTTTCAAGAGGCTTAACAACAATAACTTCCAAGGGAAAAAGGTTTGGGAAGCAGCCTCAGAATGAGCAAACTTGTGCTAGGTGCGGAAGTCACCATCCGGGAGCTCCGAGCAAGGCCGAATGGGGTTTGTGCTATTCTTGAGGTAAGGTAGGACACAAGGCCGCAAACTGTCCGAAAAAGCAAAAACAAGGTACCGGGAAGGCACAGCAGACTGGTCGGTTGTTCACCACCTCAGCTATAGGTGCCGAGGGATTCGAGACCCTTATCCGAGGTAACTGTGAAATGGCTGGTCAAACTTTAAATGCTTTATTTGATTCGGGAGCAGCACATTCATTCATTGCATTCGAAAAAACTAGTGAGTTAGGCTTGAAGATTGTAGTTTTAGGTTATGACCTAAAGGTGTATAATGCCACCCATGAAGCCATGGTGACTAGGCTAGGATGCCTGCAAGTTTCATTTAGGATCAAGCAACGTGACTTTGTCCATAATTTAATTTGCTTGCCAATGATTGATCTTGATCTTATCTTGGGATTGGACTGGTTAGCTAAGAACCATGTTCTGCTTGACTGTTCTGCAAAATCGGTGTATTTTATGCCCGAAGATACAAAAGGACCGGTTGTATTGAATAGTTATTACTTGAATTCTATGATGGTGAATTGTTCTGAAGTCTAATGTCAGGGTATCTTGTTGTTAACCACGGATGTTTCGAGTGATGATCAAAGATTGGAACAAATTCTGGTTGTATGTGAGCTTCGGGAAGTGTTTCTCGATGATATTGATGAATTTCCACCTAACCGAGAGGTTGAGTTTGCTATTGAGTTGGTGCCTAGGGCTGGACCAATCTTAAGTGCTCCTTATAGGATGTCACCACTGGAAATGGCCGAGCTAAAGTCTCAGTTAGAGAATCTGTTGGGTAAGAACTTTATCCAACCAAGTGTTTCTCTGTGGGGTGTGCT
>NC_029780.3:87228996-87253431 GCF_000817695.3 Arachis duranensis
ATTTATGTACAATTTTTATTATAATTAATTATTTTATATAAATTGAAATTAAAATTCTGCTAATAGAAAAATAATAAAAAGGTATATAATTTAATTAGATAATTGATATTTTAGATTTAAATATAATATATAAAATTTGATGAATATGTTTATTTTATAAAAAAATCAGAAACCGTTATTCCCAAAATGAGGAACCTAACCTTACCCTTCCTTACCAAGATATCATCACTTAGCCGCACCCAACCACATTTCATCCCCTTCAACATAACAAATTTTAGAAATAGAAAATCAGAGAGAGGAGAGTGATGCAGAGGAGGGAAAATCTTGCAAGAGGATGCCGCTGCTGTAGCCGTGGGTCGTTTTTGCCGTCCCCGCCGTCGCCCTTGGAGACCGTTCTTGCTGCATCTAAAGCTTCCATTGTCGCCGTCGGGTTACTCCGTCGAAGAGCCTTCAATGTTGCCACTATCCACCCCTTGAAGGGGATCTCATCGCCGCGTTCTGCTGCCATGAAGCCATCATGTCTTGCCGCCAAGGGTTCCATCACCGTCGTGCCTTGCCTCTGTCACTGCTAATCCACCTCCGCTGGTACCAGGTCCCGTCGCCATCACCGTCGCAGGCAGAAAAGGGGAAAACGAACAGAACATGAGGGAGAGGAGGAGTTCTCATCATTGTTGTACGTCCAATTATCGATGCTGCTTCCAATCCCACCGTTGTTATTGCGCCGCCGCCTTCGGAGTTCGTCGCCGTCTTCAAGGTCCGCCGTGAAGAGTAATACAAATGGAAAAGAAAACAAAGAAGCTGCTAATGGGGATTTGGGAAAATGGCTCTGTTCTGCCTCTGCCTCTGGGTTCCGCAAGTTGCCAGAGTCCTTAGCTTTGATAGGTAAAGCAAATTTTTTATCTGATTTCTTGTTGTCTTTGGGTTATTTCTGCAGACTGCTCATATTTGATAACATAGAGACTGGAAGCTTAAAGGAGCATCTCAATGGTAAATTTTGAAAGAAGTTAGAAGGATTTTAGAGGAGCCTCTCAATAATAATTGGAAATATTTTTATTTATTTATTTATTTCAATGTTTGAATGCTGGTAGATCCCTTGAAGACTCCCTTAAATTGGAGGATGAGGTTGTAGATTGCTAATGAAGTTGTAGCAGCACTGGTAAGCTCTTTAAACAAAAGCTTGTCAAAGAACCAAATTTGCCTATTGTGTTTTGACTTGAAACTTCACTCTTCTTATCATATTTTTCTAATGCAAGTAATTTGAGGATTATGAAAAGTTAATGTCTCATTGAGTTCATGAATTGCTATTGGATGTGTGACCTCCCTGCTAAGCTGTAACTGTTTAACATTTCTCATTCTTGGCATTTATGATAAAATAAATATTGGAAACTATCGTACTTGGTTTCATGGAAGCGAGTGTAAATTAGTTTCTGTATATATTTATATTCAATTCTCCTACCTTAAAACATGTTAGTATATAGGAAGATTAAAATTTTTACAGAGTTTCCAACAGTTGCATGTTTCATTCAGTTTGCCAATGAAAAACAAAAGCTTAAATGTGTATCTATAAGATAGTTCTGTATGACTTGGCCTATTTTTGAGTTCTTTCTTTTGACCGATATGATTGTAGAAACATAAATATATGAGGCTGTTTTGTCACTTATATCTGTGATAAATTATTTAACATTTCACAAAAGTTGTGAAACATGATTCTGATTTTGGGCTTTTGTTGTGTTGATTGTGGCTGCAGGAATACTTATTTTTTTTAGTGATCCACCAGCATATCATGTCTCCATCAGCTTAAGCAATATTATGTTAGATGAGAACTTTACAGCTAAAGTAAGGAAATAGTGCATGAAATTGTGATCATCAACAATGGCGCCAAAAACTTTGGTAGCGCTCTCAAACGTGAATCACACTTTGTCACAATTTCGCACAACTAACCAGCAAGTGCACTGGGTTGTCCAAGTAATACCTTACGTGAGTAAGGGTCGATCCCACGGAGATTGTTGGTATGAAGCAAGCTATGGTTATCTTGTAAATCTCAGTTAGGCGGATTCAAATGGTTATAAAGGTTTTCGAAAATAATAATAAATAAAACATAAAATAAAGATAGAGATACTTATGTAAATCATTGGTGGGAATTTCAGATAAGTGTATAGAGATACTTTGTCCGTGTTGAATCTCTACTTTCCTATTACCTTCCTTCAATCCTTCATACTCCTTTCCATGGCAAGCTGTATGTAGGGCATCACCGTTGTCAATGGCTACATCCCATCCTCTCAGTAAAAATGGTCCAAATGCTCTGTCACAGCACGACTAATCATCTGTCGGTTCTCGATCATGTTGGAATAGAATCCATTGATTCTTTTGCGTCTGTCACCACGCCCAACAATCGCGAGTTTGAAGATCGTTACAGTCATTCAATCCCTGAATCCTACTCAAAATACCACAAACAAGGTTTAGACTTTCCAGATTCTCAAAAATGGCCGCCAATAATTCTAGCTTATACCACAAAGATTCTGATTAAGAAATCCAAGAGATATTCGTTCGTTCTGAGGTAGAACGGAAGTGGTTGTCAATCACGTGTTCATAGGTGAGAATGATGATTAGTGTCACGAATCATCACATTCGTCATGTTGAAGTGCAACGAATATCTTAGAATAAGAACAAGCTGAATTGAATAAAAGATAGTAATACTTTGCATTAAAACTCGAGGTACATCAGAGCTCCACACCCTTAATATATGGTGTGCAGAAACTCCACCATTGAAAATACATAAGTGATGGTCCAGGCATGGCCGAATGGCCAGCCCCCAAAACGTGATCAATAGTCTCCTAAGATGAACAATTGACTAAAACTGAGACCAAAGATGTCTAATACAATAGTAAAATGTCCTATTTATACTAAACTAGCCATTAGGGTTTACAGAAATAAGTCTAAGTGCATAAATCTACTTCTGGGGCCCACTTTGGTGTGTGCTTGGGCTGAGCTTGAGTTTTACACGTGCAGAGGCTTCTCTTGGTGTTAAACTCCAAGTTGTAACGTGTTTTTGGCGTTTAACTCTGGTTTGTGACGTGTTTCTGGCGTTTTACTCCAGAATGCAGCATGGAACTTGCGTTGAACGCCAGTTTACATCGTCTAAACTCAAACAAAGTATAAACCATTATATATTGCTGGAAAGCTCTGGATGTCTACTTTCCAATGCCGTTGAGAGCGCGCCATTGGGAGTTCTGTAGCTCCAGAAAATCTATTTCGAGTGCAGGGAGGTCAGAATCCAACAGCATCAGCAGTCCTTTGTCAGCCTGAATAAGATTTTTGCTTAGGTCCCTTAATTTCAGCCAGAAAATACCTGAAATCACAGAAAAACACTAAACTCATAGTAAAGTCCAGAAATGTGAATTTTACATAAAAACTAATGAAAACATCCCTAAAAGTAGCTAGATCCTACTAAAAACTACCTAAAAACAATGCCAAAAAGTGTATAAATTATCCGCTCATCACAACACCAAACTTAAATTGTTGCTTGTCCCTAAGCAACTGAAAATCAATTAGGATAAAAAGAAGAGAATATACTATAAATCTCAAAACATCAATGAATATTATTTCTAATTAGATGAGCGGGACTTGTAGCTTTTTACTTCTGAACAGTTTTGGCATCTCACTTTATCCTTTGAAGTTTAAAATGATTGGCATCTAGCAACTCAGAGTTCAGATAGTGTTATTGATTCTCTTAGTTTAGTATGTTGATTCTTGAACCCAGCTCCTTTTATGAGTCTTAGCCGTGGCCCTAAGCACTTTGTTTTCCAGTATTATCACCGGATACATAAATTCCACAGACACATGACTGGGTGAACCTTTTCATATTGTGACTCAGCTTTGCTGAAGTCCCCAGTTAGAGGTGGCCAGAGCTCTTAAGCACACTTTTTTGCTTTGGATCACGACTTTAACCACTCAGTCTCAAGCTTTTCACTTGGACCTGCATGCCACAAGCACATGGTTAGGGACAGCTTGATTTAGCCGCTTAGGCCTGGACTTATTTCCTTGGGCCCTCCTATCCATTGATGCTCAAAGCCTTGGATCCTTTTTACCCTTGCCTTTTGGTTTTAAGGGCTATTGGCTTTTTCTGCTTGCTTCTTTTTTTTATATATTTTTTCGCAAGCTTTTTCTTTTTCACTGCTTTTTCTTGCTTCAAGAATCAATTTCATGATTTTTCAGATTATCAATAACATTTCTCTTTTTCATCATTCTTTCAAGAGCCAACAATTTTAACATTCATAAACAACAAGATCAAAAATATGCACTGTTCAAGCATTCATTCAGAAAACAAAAAGTATTGTCACCGCATCAATATAATTAAACTAATTTCAAGGATGAATTCGAAACTCATGTACTTCTTGGTCTTTTGAATTAAAAACATTTTTCATTTAAGAAAGGTGAAGGATTCACAGAATTATTCATAGCCTTAAGACATAGGCACTAGACACTAATGATCATGTAATAAAGACACAAACATAGACAAATATGAAGCTCAAAAACTGAAAAACAGAGAGATAAGACAAGGAAGTTAAGGAATGAGTCCACCTTAGTGACGGTGGCGCCTTCTCCTTGAAGGACCAATGGTGTTCTTGAGCTCCTCTATGTCTCTTTCTTGCCTTTGTTGCTCCTCCCTCATAGCTCTTTGATCCTATCTAATCTCATTGAGAATGATGGAGTGCTCTTGGTAGTCCACCCTTAATTGGTTCACGTCATGACTCAATCCTTCTAGAAAAGTACTGAGTTATTCCCAATAGTTGTTTGGAGGAAAGTGCATCCCTTGAGGCATCTCAGGGATTTCTTGATGATGAGCTTCCTCATGCATCTCTTGAGATCCATGAATAGGCTCTCTTGTTTTCTTCATCCTTTTCTTGGTGATGGGCTTGTCCTCTTCAATGAGGATGTCTCCTTCTATGACAACTCCAGCTGAGTAGCATAGATGACAAATAAGATGAGGAAAAGCTAGCCTTGCCAAGGTGGAGGGCTTTTCGGCTACTTTGTAGAGTTCTAGAGAGATGATTTCATGAACTTCTACTTTCTCTCCAGTCATGATGCTATGGATCATGATGGCCCGATCCACAGTAACTTCGGATCGGTTGCTAGTGGGGATGATGGAGCGTTGGATGAACTCCAACCATCCTCTAGCCACAGGCTTAAGGTCCAGTCTTCTCAATTGAACCGGCTTGCCTTTAGAGTCTCTTTTCCATTGAGCTCCTTCAACACATATGTCCATAAGGACTTGGTCTAACCTTTGATCAAAGTTGACCCTTCTAGTGTAGGGGCGTGCATCTTCTTGCATCATAGGCAAGTTGAATGCCAACCTTACATTTTCCAGACTGAAATCTAAGTATTTTCCCCGAACCATTGTAAGATAATTCTTTGGATTTGGGTTCATACTTTGATCATGGTTCCTAGTGATCCATGCATTGGCATAGAACTCTTGAACCATTAATATTCCAACTTGTTGAATGGGGTTGGTCAGAACTTCCCAACCTCTTCTTTGGATTTCATGTCGGATCTCCGAATACTCATTTTTCTTGAGCATGAAAGGGACCTCGGGGATCACCTTCTTCTTGGCCACAACTTCATAGAAGTGGTCTTGATGGGCTTTAGAGATGAATTTCTCCATCTCCCATGTCTCGGAGGTGGAAACTTTTGTCTTCCCTTTCCTCTTTCTAGAGGTTTCTCCGGCCTTAGGTACCATAAGTGGTTATGGAAAAACAAAAAAGTTATGCTTTTACCACACCAAATGTAGAATATTGCTCGCCCTCCAGCAAAAGAAGAAAGAATAGAAGAAGAAGCAAATATAGAGGAGGGGGGAGAGATGTGTATTCGGCCAAGGGGGAGAAGAGAGGGTTATGTTGTGTGAGAATGAAGAAGGATGGAGGGGTTTATATAGTGGAGGGAGAGGGGTTTGGTTTGGCCATTTAGGGTGGGTTTGGATGGGAAAGAGATTTTGACTTTGAAGGTAGGTGGGGTTTATGGGGAAGAGTGGATGGGTGTGAGTGGTGAAGAGGTGATGGGGAAGAGAAATTGAGGTGATTGGTGAAGGGTTTTTTTTTGGGGGAAGAGTGTTATTGGATTGTGTGAAGAAGAGAGAAGGTAAGTTGAGGTAGGTAGGGATCCTATGGGGTCTACAGATCTTGAGATGATCCTGTAGGGTCCACAGATCCTGAGATGATCCTGTGGGATCCACATATCCTGAGGTGTCAAGGATTTATCATTCCTGCACCAATGAGGCGTGTAAAACACCCTCTGCATGCAATCCTGGCGTTCAACGCTAGATTGATGCTTGTTTCTGGCGTTCAACGCCAATCTACAGCATGTTTCTGGCGTTGAACGCCAGTTCCATGCTTGTTTCTGGCGTTTAACGCCATCTTTCCTCAGGGTGCAATCCTGGCATTTGAACACCAGACTGCTGCTTGTTTCTGGCGTTCAACGCCAGATTCATGCTCTGTTCTGGCATTGAATGCCAGACAGATGCTCCTTACTGGCGTTTAAACGCCAGTAAGCTCTTCCTCCAGGGTGTGCTATTTCTTCTGCTATTTTTTATTCTGTTTTTAATTTTAGTAATTGTTTTGTGACTCCACACGATCATAAACCTAATAAAACATAAAAGAATAATAAAAATATAGATAAATAAAAATTGGGTTGCCTCCCAATAAGCACTTTTTTAATGTCAATAGCTTGACAGTGAGCTCTCATGGAGCCTCACAAATCATCAGAGCATTGTTGGGACCTCCCAACACCAAACTTAGAGTTTGAATGTGGGGGTTCAACACCAAACTTAGAGTTTAGTTGAGCCTCCCAACACCAAACTTAGAGTTTGATTGTGGGGGCTTTGTTTGACTCTGTATTGAGAGAAGCTTATCGTGCCTCTTTTTCATGTTTACAGAGGGATATCCTTGGGCCTTAAACACAAGGTAGTCCTCATTCAATTAAAGGACTAATTCTCCTCTGTTAACATCAATCACAGCTCCTGCTGTGGCTAGGAAGGGTCTTCCAAGGATGATGCATTCATCCTTATCCTTCCTAGTGTCTAAGATTATGAAATCAACAGGGATGTAAAGGCCTTTAACCTTTACCAACATGTCCTCTACCAATCCATAAGCTTGTCTTATTGACTTGTCTGCCATTTCTAATGAGAATGTGGCAACCTGTACCTCAAAGATCCCTAGTTTCTCCATTATAAAGAGTGGCATAAGATTTATGCCTGACCTCAGGTCACACAGAGCCTTCTCAAAGGTCATGGTGCCTATGGTACAGGGTATTAAGAATTTACCAGGATCTTATTTCTTTTGAGGTAAAGTTTGCTGAACCCATATATCTAGTTCACTAATGAGTAAGGGAGGTGCATCTTCCCAAGTCTCATTACCAAACAACTTGACATTCAGCTTCATGATAGTTCATAGATATTGAGCAACTTGCTCTCCAGTTACATCTTCATCCTCTTCAGAGGATGAATAGTTTTCAGAGCTCATGAATGGAAGAAGGAGGTTTAAAGGAATCTATATGGTCTCTATATGAGCCTCAGATTCCTTTAGGTCCTCAATAGGGAACTCCTTCTTGTCTGTGAGACGTCCCATGAGGTCTTCCTCATTGAGACTCACGTCCTCCCCTTCCTCTCTAGTTTCGGCCATTTTGATTATGTCAATGGCCTTGCACTCTCTTTTTAGATTCTCTTCAGTATTGCTTGGGCGAGTACTAGGAGGAGTTTCAGTGATTTTCTTACTCAGTTGGCCCACTTGTGCCTCTAAATTTCTGATGGATGACCTTGATTCACTCATGAAACTTAAAGTGGCCTTAGACAGATCAAAGACTATGTTTGCTAAGCTAGAGGAGCTCTGCTAAGAATGCTCTGTCTGTTGCTGAGAAGATGATGGAAAAGACTTGTTATTGCTAAGCCTATTTCTTCCACCATTATTAAAGCTTTATTGGGGCTTTTGTAGATCCTTCCATGAGAAGTTTGGATGATTTATCCATGAAGAATTATAGGTGTTCCCATAGGGTTCACCCATGTAATTTACCTCTGCCATTGCAGGGTTCTCAAGATTATAAGCTTCTTCTTCAGAAGATGCCTCTTTATTACTGTTGGATGCATTTTGCCATCCATTCAGACTCTGAGAGATCATGTTGACTTGCTGAGTCAACATTTTATTCTGAGCTAATATGGCATTCAGAGCATCAATTTCAAGAACTCTCTTCCTCTAAGACGTCCCATTACTCACAGAATTCCTCTCAGAAGTGTACATAAATTGGTTATTTGTAACCATGTCAATGAGTTCTTGAGCTTCTGCAGGCGTTTTCTTTAGGTGAATGGATCCACCTGCAGAATGGTCCAGTGACATCTTAGAGAACTCAGATAGACCATAATAGAATATATCCGAAATGGTCCACTCTGAAAGCATGTCAGAAGGACATCTCTTGGTCATCTGCTTGTATCTTCCCAAGCATCATAGAGGGATTCACCATCTTTTTGTTTGAAGGTCTGAACATCCACTCTAAGCTTGCTCAGCTTTTGAGGAGGAAAGAACTTAGCCAAGAAGGTCGTGACTAGCTTATCCCAAGAGTCCAGGCTATCTTTAGGTTGAGAGTCCAACCATGTTCTAGCCCTGTCTCTTACAGCAAAAGGGAAAAGCATGAGCCTGTAGACTTCAGGATCTACTCCATTAGTCTTAACAATCTCACATATCTGCAAGAACTCAGTTAAAAACTGATAGGGATCTTCTAATGGAAGTCCATGAAACTTGCAGTTCTGTTGGATTAGAGCAACTAGTTGAGGTTTCAGCTCAAAATTATTTGCTCCAATGGCAGGGATTGAGATGCTTCTTCCATCAAATTTGAAAGTAGGTGTAGTATAATCACCAAGCATCCTTCTTGCATTATTGTTGTTGGGTTCGGCTGCCATCTCCTTTTCTTGTTCGAAAATTTCAGCAAGGTTGTCTCTGGATTGTTGTGATTTAGCTTCTCTTAGTTTCCTCTTCAGAGTCCTTTCAGGTTCAGGATCAGATTCAACAAAAATGCCTTTTTCCTTGTTCCTGCTCATATGAAAGAGAAGAAAACAAAGAAAATTTGGAATCCTCTATGTCACAGTATAGAGATTCCTTTATGTGAGTAGAAGAATAAAAGAATAGAAGAAGGAAAAAGGTAAGAATCCAAACACAAGGGGGGAAGAGTGGGTTCAAATTCTTGAGTGAAAGAGAGGTGTTATTAGATAAATAAATAGAAGGAGATGAGAGAGACAGAATTTTCAAAATTAATTTTGAAAAAGGGTTAGTGAATTTCGAAAATTAGGAGAAGAAATAAAATTAAAAATTAAAATTTGAAACAATTAATTAATTAAGAAAATTTTTGAAAAGGAGGTAAGTGATTTTCGAAAATTAGAAAGAGAAAAGTAGTTAGGTGGTTTTGAAAAAGATAAGAAATAGAAAAACAAACAAAAAGTCAACTAGTTAGTTGAAAAAGATTTGAAATTCAATTTTGAAAAGATAAGGAGTTAGAAAAGATTTTTGAAATTGATTTTGAAAAAGATATGATTAAAAAGATATGATTGAAAAGATATTTTTGAAAAAGATTTGATTTTTAAAATTAAAATTGATTACTTGACTAACAAGAAACTAAAAGATATGATTCTAGAATTTAAAGATTGAACCTTTCTTAACAAGAAAGTAACAAACTTCAAATTTTTGCATCAATCACATTAATTGTTAGTAGAGTTTTCGAAATTTTGAAATAAAGATAAGAAAAATATTTTGAAAATAAATTTTAAAAATTTCGAAAATAATAAAAAAATGAAAAAGATTTGATTTTTGAAAAAGATTTTGAAAAGATAAGATTTTTAAAATTGAAATTTTGACTTGACTTATAAGAAATAGCTAAGTTTTAAAAATTTTTGACTAAGTCAACTCAAATTTTCGAAATTTATGAGAAAAAAAAGGAAAAGATATTTTTTTATTTTTGAATTTTTAATGAGGAGAGAGAAAAACAACAAAAATGACTCACAACATGAAAATTATGAATCAAAACACATGATGCATGCAAGAACACTATGAATGTCAAGATGAACACCAAGAACACTTTGAAGATCAAGATGAACATCAAGACTTATTTTTGAAAAATTTTCAAGAAAAGAAAAACATGCAAGACACCAAACTTAGAAATTTTCAATGCTTAGACACTATGAATGCAAAAATGCATATGAAAAACAACAAAAGACACCAAACAAGAAAATATAAAGATCAAACAAGAAGACTTATCAAGAACAACTTAAAGATCATGAAGAACACATGCATGAATTTTTGAAAAATGCAAAAGTTTTTAAAACATGCAATTGACACTAGACTCAAATAAGAAACACAAAAAATATTTTTGATTTTTATGATTTTATGATTTTTTGGTTTTTTTTAGTAAATTATTTTTTTGAAAAACAAAAACAAATAAAAATTTTTTGAAAGATTTTTGAAAACTTTTTGAAAAAAAAATTACCTAATCTGAGCAACAAGATGAACCGTCAGTTGTCCAAACTCGAACAATCCCTAGCAACGGCGCCAAAAACTTGGTGCACGAAATTGTGATCATCAACAATGGCGCCAAAAAACTTGGTAGGGCTCTCAAACGTGAATCACACTTTGTCACAACTTCGCACAACTAACTAGCAAGTGCACTGGGTTGTCCAAGTAATACCTTACATGAGTAAGGGTCGATCCCACGGAGATTGTTGGTATGAAGCAAGCTATGGTCATCTTGTAAATCTCAGTTAGGCGGATTCAAATGGTTATAAAGGTTTTCGAAAATGATAATAAATAAAACATAAAAAAAAGATAGAGATACTTATGTAAATCATTGGTGGGAATTTCAGATAAGTGTATGGAGATGCTTTGTCCCTGTTGAATCTCTACTTTCCTACTACCTTCCTTCAATCCTTCATACTCCTTTCCATGGCAAGCTGTATGTAGGGCATCACCGTTGTCAATGGCTACATCCTATCCTCTCAGTAAAAATGGTCCAAATGCTCTGTCACAGCACGGCTAATCATCTGTCGGTTCTCAATCATGTCGGAATAGAATCCATTGATTCTTTTGCGTCTGTCACCACGCCCAACAATCGCGAGTTTGAAGCTTATCACAGTCATTCAATCCCTGAATCCTACTCGGAATACCACAGACAAGGTTTAGACTTTCTGGATTCTCAAGAATGGCCACCAATAATTTTAGCTTATACCATGAAGATTCTGATTAAGAAATTCAAGAGATATTCGTTCATTCTGAGGTAGAACGGAAGTGGTTGTCAATCACGTGTTTATAGGTGAGAATGATGATGAGTGTCACCGATCATCACATTCGTCATGTTGAAGTGCAACGAATATCTTAGAATAAGAACAAGCTGAATTGAATAAAAGATAGTAGTACTTTGCATTAAAACTCAAGGTACAGCAGAGCTCCACACCCTTAATCTATGGTGTGCAGAAACTCCACCGTTGAAAATACATAAGTGATGGTCCAGGCATGGCCGAATGGCCAACCCCCAAAATGTGATCAATAGTCTCCTAAGATGAACAATTGACTAAAACTGAGACCAAAGATGTCTAATACAATAGTAAAATGTCCTATTTATACTAAACTAGCCACTAGGGTTTACAAAAAAAGTCTAAGTGCAGAAAACCACTTCCGGGGCCCACTTTGGTGTGTGCTTGGGTTGAGCTTGAGCTTTACACGTGCAGAGGCTTCTCTTGGAGTTAAATTCCAAGTTGTAATGTGTTTTTGGCGTTTAACTCTGGTTTGTGACGTGTTTCTGGCGTTTTACTCCAGAATGCAGCATGGAACTGGCGTTGAACACCAGTTTGCGTCATCTAAGCTCGAACAAAGTATGGACCATTATATATTTTTGGAAAGCTCTGGATGTCTAATTTCCAACGCCATTGAGAGCGCGCCATTTGGAGTTCTGTAGCTCCAGAAAAATCCATTTCGAGTGCAGGGAGGTCAGAATCCAACAGCATCAGCAGTCCTTTGTTAGCCTGAATCAGATTTTTGCTCAGGTCCCTCAATTTCAGCCAGAAAATATCTGAAATCACAGAAAAATACACAAACTCATAGTAAAGTCCAGAAATGTGAATTTTTCATAAAAACTAATGAAAATATCCCTAAAGTAGCTAGATCCTACTAAAAATTACCTAAAAACAATGCCAAAAAGTGTATAAATTATCCGCTCATCAGGAAACATTTCTTTTCTCACTAGAACTATCATCTTCTATATTTGATTGACATGCCAAAAGTAAATAAAGCACTTCAATGTTAAAATAGTGTGACACCCAATTTTCTTTTCTAATACGGTTATTAGATTTTGGCGTTCTTACTCCCAGTGCAAATCTATCATGATGCCGAATTCAGGAGGTCCTTATCTCTCAACAGAAAACAAAACAGGTTATATACATCAGAGATGTTGAGAGGCTTAGCTTGTTCTACAATCACCAAGGTTATACAACTTGATACATAATGCTTCACTATTTTTGAAAGGAGATGTATGAACATAATGGAGTTTGTAATTTATAGTTTATATTTTGAAGATTTATAATTTCTTGTTTTTCTTGTCCTATGTATCTATCTAGTTTATTAGGATTTTTCAATGTGTCTTGTTAGTTTGTACTTTAAAGGTTATATGTTGAAAATTTATAAAACAATATTAGTTAAATGAAAGATATTTGAACTATCTATGTTATTATATATTATATAAATGTTGACTTGCTGAGTAAATTAGTTAATATATTAATTAATTAAAAAAATAATATAATTTGGCAAATTATGTGTGTACTTTGTATTAAAAAATTATTATAATATAAATAGTGTTTTGTAACTAAAGAAAAAAAATGTTACAAAATCAAGTTATATTTTGTAACAAAATAAAATATATTGTCACAAAAAATAAAGATCAAAATTTGTTATCACTTTTGTAATGACTTTTGGTTTTTTGTATCAGAAAAATTTGTTACAAAATATTACTTTGAATTGTAACAGTTCCATTTTTCTTACAAAAACTTTTTGTAACGGGACATACTGCAACGGCCCTTTTTTTGTTACAAAATCCTTTTGTTTCAAAATTTCGATTTTTTGTAACATTTTTTTGTTACAAATATTGCTTTTTCTTGTAGTGTGGTAGTGGTTTGAGCTCGGGTTTAGGAGGCTTCTCCCCTTCCTGAGGGGTTTTCAGAGGTTCTTCTGTTTTCTCTGGTTCCTCTAGATCAGGCTGAGCATCTTTAAAAATGTCATCTAGCTCTGATTTGAGACTCTCAGTCATATTGACCTCTTCCACCAGGAAGTCATTAATATCAACGCTCATGCAGTCTCTTAATGTGTCTGGATGCTGCATAGCTTTGACAGCATTCAACTTAAACTCATCCTCATTGACTCTCAGGGTTACTTCACCTTTTTAACGTAAATGAGAGTTCGTCCAGTTTCTAGGAAAGGTCTTCCTAGAATGAGAGTTGCACTCTTGTGCTCCTCTATTTCCAGCACTACAAAGTCAGTGGGAAAGGCAAATGGCCCAACTTTGACAATCATGTCCTAAATAATGCCTGATGGCATTTTAATGGAGCCATCAGCAAGTTGGAGACATATTCGGGTTGGTTTGACTTCTTCAGTCAAACCCAGCTTTCTGATAGTGGATGCAGGTATCAGGTTGATACTTGCACCAAGATCACATAGAGCTATCTTGGTGCAAGCACCCTCTAATGTGCATAGTATCATAAAGCTTCTGGGATCCTTAAACTTCTTTGGTAAGCTTTTCAGAATGATTGCACTGCATTCTTCAGTGAGAAAAACTTTTTCAGTTTCTCTCCAATCCTTCTTATGACTTAAGATCTCTTTCATGAACTTAGCATAAGAGGGTATTTGCTCAAGTGCCTCTGCAAACGGAATATTTATTTCAAGAGTCCTGAGATGGTCTACAAAGTGGGCAAATTGTTTATCCTGTTTCGCTTGGCGGAGTTTCTGATGATAAGGCATCTTGGCTTTATATTCTTCAACCTTAGTTGCTGCAGCTTTATTACCTACAGAAGTGGTTGGAGAAGCCTACTTAAAGGGGTTGTTATCAGTACTTGCAGGTGTCTGATCTCTCATTGACGTTTGAACGCCAGAACTGGGTGCTTTTTGGGCGTTTAACGCCAGGTTGCTACCCTGTTCTAGCGTTTGAACGCCAGAATTGGCTGCTGAATGGGTGTTTAATGCTAGGTTGCTGCCCTTTTCTGGCGTTTGAATGCCAGAATCATTCCTCTCTGGGCTCTTACTGTCCTCAGAGGGATTTTGGGCAATGAATTTATTATCCTCTGTCAGATGTTCCTTTCTTGGCTTCTTGCTGCTTTGAGTTGAGGTATTTAATGTCTTTCCACTCCTTAAATGAACAGCTTGGCATTCTTCTGTTATCTGTTTAGATAACTGCTGTTTTATCTGATTCAATTATTTTTCTATATTCTGGTTAGAATCTTTGGTCTCTTGTAGCATCTCCTTAAATTCTGCTAACTGTTTTGTTATAGAAAATAGTTGCTGATTGAATTCAGCAACTTGTTCTGGAGGACTAAGTTCAGTGGATACTGTTTTAGCCTCTTCTTTCATAGAGGACTCATTACTTAAGTACAGATGCTGATTTCTAGCAACCGTATCTATAAGCTCTTGAGCCTCTTCAATTGTCTTTCTCATGTGTATAGATCCACCAGCTGAGTGGTCTAGAGATATCTGGGCCTTTTCTATAATCCCGTAGTAGAAGATGTCTAATTGCACCCACACTGAAAATATTTTAGAGGGGCATTTCCTTGGCATCTCTCTGTACCTCTCACAGGCATCATAAAGGGATTCACTATCCTCCTGTTTAAAGCCTTGGATGTCCAGCCTTAGCTGTGTCATCCTTTTTGGGGGGGAAATATTGATTTAGAAATTTGTCTGATAACTGTTTCCATGTTCTTATGCTGGCTTTGGGTTGGTTGTTTAACCACCTCTTAGCTTGGTCTTTTACAGTAAATGAAAACAACAATAATCTGTAGACATCCTGATCCACTTCCTTATCACGTATTGTGTCAGTAATTTGTAAGAACTATGCCAGAAACTCAGTAGGTTCTTCCTGTGGAAGACTGGAATACTGGTAATTTTGCTGCACCATGATAATGAGCTGAGAATTTAACTCAAAACTACTGGCTCTGATGGAGGGTATACAGATACTACTTCTATATGAAGCAATCGTGGGGTTGGCATAAGACCCCAGAGTCCTTCTGGACTGTTCATTTCCACTTAGGTCCATGATGGAGAAAGTGAGATGATATGAATTATAAATAAATAATAAATTTTTTTTATTTTTTTATTATTTTTTTGAATGCCGAAGTTAAAAAAAGAAAAAAATAAAATAAAATAAATGAAAAATTGAATGTAAGTTTCAAAAATTAAGTGGAGATAGAAAGTGGTTAGTTAGTTTTGAAAAACATGTGTCCTAAAATTAAAGATACTTGAAAATCAACACTTGTAAGAGAATAAAAGAAAAAGATTTGAAAAAGATATTATTTAAAATTTTAAAGGTTGAAATTTCCTTAACTGGAAAACACCAAATTTAAAATTTTTCAATCAAACTAATAAAAATGGAACAAGTAGTTCGAAAATTTAAAAAGAAAAAAAAAGGATTTTGAAAAATTTTATAAAATATTTTTGAAAAATATAAAAAGAAATTTTAAAAAGAATTTATTTTGAAAAAAATTTAAAAAGATAAAATTTTAAAACTTGAAATCTTGACTTGACTAACAAGAAACAACTAAATTTTAAAAAATTTTGACTAAGTCAACCCAAAGATTTTGAAAATTATGAGCAATTGGAGGAAAAGATATTTTTTAATTTTTGAATTTTAATGAGGAAAGAGAAAAATAACAAAATGACTCAAGACACAAAAATTTTTGGATTAAAACAAAGAGAACATGCAAGAACACTTTGAATGTCAAGATGAACACCAAGAACAAATTTTGAAAATTTTTAAGGAAATAAGGACACAAGAAACACTAAACTTAAAAATTTTTATACTTTGGACACTAATAATTTGAAAATGCACAAGAAAAACAAGGAAAGACACAAAACAAGAAAAACTGAAGATCAAACAAGGAACACAAAATTTCGAAAATATGAAGGTAAATAAAAACATGCAATTGACACTAAACTTAAAATATGAAACTAGACTCAAACAGAAAACTCTAAACCAACAAAAATAAATTATTCCTAATCTAAGCAACAAGATGAACCATCAGTTGTTCAAACTCGAACAATCCCCGGCAAGTCGGCAACGGTGCCAAAAACTTGGTGCACAAAATTGCAATCACACTTTTGCAACTCTGCACAACTAACCATCAAGTGCACTGGGTCATCCAAGTAATACCTTACGTGAGTAAGGGTCGATCCCACAGAGATTGCCGTCTTGAAGCAAGCTGTGGTTATCCTGTAACTCTTAGTCAGGAGTTTAATAATAAAAAGAGTTTTGTTTGCAAAAAGTAAAAGAACATGAAATAAATGATACTTGTTATTCAATAATGGAGAACAGGTTGGGATTTCGGGGATACTCTGCCCTCTGAATTTCTACTTTCCTACTGTCTTCTTCTCCAAACATGCATGGCTCCTTCTATGGCAAGCTATGTGTTGGTGGATCACCGTTGTCAATGGTTACCATCCGTCCTCTCAGTGAAAATGGTCCAACTACGGTTCCCGTAGGGCTAATCATCTGTCGATTCTCACTTGTGTCAGAATAGGATACATTTATCCTTTTACACACTATCACTGCGCCCAGCATTCGTGAGTTTGAAGCTCGTCAAAGTCATCCCTTCCCAGATCCTACTCGAAATACCACAGACAAGGTTTAGACTTTTCGGATCTCAGGAATGCTGCCAATTGTTTCCAGCCTTTACCACCAAGGTTATGATCTCACGGATTCGACTGCTCTGTTGTCAGGAAAGGTAGGCAAACTCGTGGATCAGGAGCCTAAGAGATACACACTCAAGTTGTCGCCCAATGACTACATTGAGCTCAGATAGAACGGAAGTGGTTGTCAAGCACGCATTCATGGATTTGAGAATGATGATGAGTGTCATGAATCATCACATTCATCACATTGAAGTACGAGTGAATATCTTAGAATAGAAGCAAACATAATTGGATGGAAAACAGTAGTAATTGCATTAATCCATTGAAACACAGCAGAGTTCCTCACCCCCCACCTATGGGGTTTAGAGACTCATGCCGTCAAAGATACAATATGAAATGTAAAAATGTCATAAGTTCCTAAATGAAAGTCTAAAAGTAGTTTTTATACTAAACTAGTAACCTAGGTTTACAGAAAATGAGTAACTAAGTGCAGATAGTGCAGAAATCTACTTTCGGGGTCCATTTGGTGAGTGTTTGGGTTGAGCCTTGAAGCTTTCATGTGCATAGGCCATTCTTGGAGTTTAACACCAGTTTTGGTGCCAGTTTGGGCGTTTAACTCCAGTTTTGGTGTCAATTCTGGCATTTTATGCCAGAAAACAGTTTCTGGCTAGCGTTTAACGCCAGTTTGGGCCATCAAATCTCGGGCAAAGTATGGACTATTATTCATTGCTAGAAAGCCCAGGATGTATACTTTCTAACGCAATTGAGAGCGCGCCAAATGGGCTTCTGTAGCTCTAGAAAATGTATTTCAAGTGTAGGAGGGTCAGAATCCAATAGCATCTGCAGTCCTTTCTCAGCCTCTGAATCAGATTTTTGCTCAAGTCCCTCAATTTCAGCCAGAAAATACCTGAAATTACACAAAAACCCACAAACCCATAGTGAAGTCCAGAAATGTGATTTTTGAATAAAAATATAACAAAAAGTGAATAAAACATGCTAAAAGCTATATGAAAACACTACTAAAAAGCGTATAAAATATCCGCTCATCAGCGACCAGCCTCTGTGACTTAGCTAAGGAGTTTTTTGGGCTTAGCTGGCTATTACCGAAGATTTATCAAAGACTTTTCACAGAGATCATTATCATTGACAAAGTTAACCTGCAAGGATGCACTGTTTGTTTGGACTCTTGAGTGCGAGAAGAGTTTTCAGGCGTTGAAGTAAAAGTTGGCCACCGCACCTGTGTTGGTGTTACGTGAGCCAAATGAGTCATTCGAGGTGTACTGTGATGCCTCACTGAAGGGTCTAGGGTGCGTGCTGATGTAGCATCGTAATGTGGTGGCGTATGCCTCACGTCAGTTGAGACCTCATGAAATTAATTACCCTACGCAAAATTCGAAACTTGCTGCGGTTGTGTTTGCGTTAAAGGTGTGGAGGCATTACCTCTATAGGGTTAAGTTCCTAATTTTCTCTGATCACAAGAGCTTGAAGTATCTCTTTGATCAGAAAGAGCTTAATATGAGACAGAGAAGGTGGATGGAATTATTGAAGGACTACGACTTTGAGTTGAATTACCATTCGGGGAAGACAAATGTAGTGGCAGATGCATTAAGTCGGAAGTCGTTGTATGTTGTTTGGATGATGATCCGAGAAGAAGAGTTACTCAAAGAATTCAAAAGTCTGAAGATTGGTGTTCAAGAAGTGTCTGGGACTCTGTGTTTGAATCGATTATAAATCTCAAGTAATTTTAAATCCGAACTCCTAAAGGCTCATGAAGATGATGACGCGTTATGGAAGGTGCTACCAGCCATTGAGCAAGGGAAACAATGGAGAGTGTCGGAGGATAAAGACGGGTTATGGAGATTCAAGGGTAGGATCATTGTGCCGGTAAGTTGGCACTTTGAGGCAAGATATCTTAAAGGAAGCACACAAAAGCGGATTCTCTATCCACCCAGGAAGTACTAAGATGTACCATGATCTAAAGGAGATGTTTTGGTGGCCGGGTATGAGATGTGGTGGAATATGTTTCAAAATGTTTAACCTGTCAGAAGGTGAAGATTGAACATCAAAGACCTTCTGGGACATTGTAACCTTTAGAGGTTCCGCAATGGAAGTGGGAAAGCATTGCGATGGATTTTGTGTCAGGATTGCCTGGGACTAGGGCCGGTTTTGATGCTATCTGGGTGATTGTGGACCGACTGACGAAGACAGCTCACTTTTTACCCATTCGGATGACTTACACCCTTGAAGAGCTAGCACAGTTATACATAAAGAAGATTGTGAGACTTCATGGCGTACCTGCTACTATAATCTCCAATAGAGATCCTCGTTTTACTTCAAGGTTTTGGGGAGCATTTTAGAAAGCTTTCGCAACCTGATTAAGATTGAGCACAGCTTACCATCCTCAAACAGATGGTCAATCTGAGAGGACGATCCAAAACTTGGAAGATATGTTGAGGGCTTGTATTCTGGATCACTCGACAAGCTGGGATCGCTATATGCCGCTAGTGGAGTTTGCGTACAATAATAGCTATCATGTGAGCATCGGAATGGCTCCGTATGAGGCTCTATACTGGAAAAAAATGTCAATCTCTGCTATGTTGGTATGAAGCTGGGGAGAAAGGCTTGTTGGGGCCGGAGATGATAGCTGAGACCACTGAACAAGTCAAGAAAATTCGAGATAAAATGCTTACTGTGCATAGTTGTCAGAAGAGTTACGCCGATCAAAGGCGGAAACCCTTAGAATTTGAAGAAGGAGACCATGTTTTCCTTAAGGTCACTCCAAACACAGAGGTAGGTAGGGCGATTTAAGCAAAGAAGTTTAATCCTCGGTATATTGGTCCATTTCAGATCCTTGAGAGGATTGGACCGGTGGCATATCAAATGGCTCTACCACCTCATCTTTCAAACATGCACAACGTATTTCACGTGTCACAGCTTTGGAAGTATACTCCTGATGCGAGCCATGAGTTAGAACCTGAATCTATTCAGTTAAAAGAAGATTTGACGCTTCTAGTGGCTCTAGTCAGAATTGATGATACTAGTATCAAGCGGTTGTATAGAAAAGATGTTTCGTTAGTCAAAGTGGCATGGAGTCGAGGCGGTGTTGAGGAACACACTTGGAAACTTGAGTCAGAGATGCGAGCTGACTACTCGCACCTATTCTCAGGTAATTGATTTTAAATTTTGTGGGTAAAATTCCCAATTAGGTGGGTAGAATATAAAACCCGGTTAATTAATGACTAATTAACTCATAAATGAGAATTTATTCTAGAAAGCCAAAAATGTGATTTTTATGGCTTAATATGATAACGGAGATTGAGGCGAGAATTTCGATACCAATTTTGTAGAAATTGGACTAAGATTGGACCGAACAGGCCAAACCGGGTCAACCAGACCCATATTGGGCCCTTGGCCCAACTAAACTAAACCTCATACCCTAATTTTCAGCACACTCTCTCCTCACAACACACAAACAGATGCTGAAATGGTGGAAAGGAAGGGAAGAACACTCTCTCAAGTTCTCTCCCTTGGTTGATCTTCAAACCACCATAACTTTTGATCTAAAGCTTCGATTGCCGCACCGCTCACGGCCACGCGTTCACTGTGAAGAGCTCTACAAAATCCACTACTTTATTCTTGAGGTAAGCCACGAAATTATTTCAGTTCTTCATCTCTAAATTTCGAATTTCATGGAGAAAGTGTTGAGATTTTGGACTCTTTGATGTTATTGGATACAACTCTCTTGAAAAAGAAGGTTAATCTTGTCTCCTTGAACCTTGGATGTGGTAAGATTCTCAACCCTAGTATAATTTGTTGTTTTATGATGCTTGGGTATTGAGATGTTGTGTTTGGGTATGATAATTATGGCTTAGGTAGTGTGTATGTGAATATTGAAGCTTGATTGAGATTTTAAAAAGCTTGCAAGAGGGCTTTGGTGTGCAAAAAAATCTATTCTTAGAGGTGTTTAGACCTTGAGAGCTTGTGGAAAAGTGGTTTGGAAGTGCTCCGGTTGAGCGTGGGAAATGGCTAAGGTATGGTCTCGGTTTTCTATATCTAAAATGAAATGTGGTGTGAAAACTTAGGCTAGATGCCCTAAGATAGGCATTAAGTTGTTGATGATGTTGGATGGTTGAGATATATAATGTGGTCATATATGTGGTTATGAATATTGATGCCTTGATGTTATGATATATGCTTGATGAGTGATTGAGGTTGATTTGTGGGTGAAACCATGTTGATGGTAGGTATGACATTGATTATGTATAATGATGGTTGATTGGGAATGGTATTGTCGAAAATTGGGATGAGCAATAATGTATGACATGTTAATGTGTTGGTAATTTAGCCATTTGATTGAGATGGATAAAATGGTTGGATGGTGATTTCGTGAATTGTGGTAAAGTGTTAATGTGTGATTTGAGGAGCTTCATGTTGATTTTTGGTATATTTTGATTGATTTCAATCGGTATGTTTTGGTTGATTTTGAAAAGGGATGAAATTAGTTTGTTTTGAAAATGGCACTTTGTGGTTTTGTATGAAAATATGGTTTTTGGGCATACTTTGACAGGGAATAACTTGGACTCCGAATTCCCGTTTTGTGCCAAACTTGTTTAGAAATGAAATTGGATCCGGGATGTTCATGCTGTTCGAAGAACGGGCGAAGAATGATTTAAAATGAAGAAGTTATGTCCGTCGGAAGATTGGGGGTTGAATCTGTGAATTCTGTAGCTTTTAACTTAGAAAAATTTTAAGCAGAATGCCCCACACGCGTAGGCGTGACTAATGCGTACGCGTCATTTTTCGAAAAAGAACCATCCACGCGTGCGTGTGGCCCACGCGTGCGCGTCGATGCGCTGCACCAAATGCCCATCTAATTTTCCCGAGAGTTATGCGAGAATTGTAACAGTTTTGTGCATGGGGAACAATCGCACACATGCGTACGCGTGGCTAACACGTAGACGTCGCTTGGCTGTTTTTCCATCCACGCGTGCATGTGGGTGACACAGTCACGTCGATGAACTTCTTGGCCATCCACGCGTGTGCATGGAGGACGCGTACGCGTGACCCTGTTTTAATCCCAAAGTTGATTTTTGAGTTTTAAAAGCCAAATTTCATACTTCTAAGCCTCTGATCTCACCCCTTATGTATTAAATCACTATGATATGCCTAGAAATGAGAAAGAGGGTTAGGGGATGTGGTAACTTGAGAATGGAAAAAGGGAAAAACTTATGATCAATGATGATCAAAGATGCTTGTATGAGATACGGATGATGGCAGTGGAAGTGCTTTATGTGCCATGAGCCGATGGGATGCATTTATTGATAAATTGGCTGGTTCTAGATTAAATCATGAGCCGGATGGCTAAGTTATTATCGGATTACGGCGGGGCCGTTACTGATTTATGGTTGGATATGATTACATATATGCGTATTGAATGAAATGTGAATGTTGCACTTCCACTATCTGAGATACGATTTTTTCTGGGTGAAAGCAGTGGCTAGCCACCACGTGTTCCATGTGTAGACTCGATACTTTACTGACCTTATGTCGTAAGTGTGGCCGGACACTGTGAAAGTTCTGGATGAGCTCGCCCCCGTGAATATACACCAGTGAGGGTGTTAGATATGGATTATGATTATGATCATGATGATGATCGAGGATAACTCGAGTTGGGGATGCACGACAGAGGGACAGTCCAATGGTTAGCTACCAAGACTTGTCGAGTTGGCTATATAACCGACAGATGATATCATCAGCCATTAGGACAGGCATACATCATATGCATATTATGTGAATTGTTTGAGATTGCCTAATTGACTGCATATTACTTGCTAATTGTCTAAATGTCTTATCTGCTACTATTTGTATATCTCTTGTTTGATGTAACTGTGTTTGCCATATTATACTCCTACTGGTGGTTGGGAGGTCTGAAGGAATTGGAAAGGGAAGTATTAGTTAGACTGAAGATCCTTAGTCAGTTGCCATTTATGGTTTAGCCTGTTTATAAGCTTTGAATTATCTGTTGGAAGTTCTAGGATTGCCTTTGGCTTTTCCAGGACATTACATGTTAGATATGTGGACACTGTTACCATACTGAGAACTTCCAGTTCTCACCCATGCGGATTTTTTGGTTTTCAGATGCGGGACGTGAGGCTTCTTGCTGAAGCATGCTGGAGATTTTTAGATTAGCAAAGATCCTTTGTTATTGGGACTCTATTTTGGTTTATATGTTTTCCTTAGATACTTGATATCTCCACTAATAATACAAATTGTGATGACTCCTCCTAAAGAGGATTTTGGAGAATAGGTTTTCTGTATTTGTGCCACTTTGGGTTTCCTTGGGCTTTCTTATTTTATTTACATGTGTATATTGCTATGCTCAGACCGGTTATCTTCGCAACCAGATTTTGAGTTTTGAAATTCCTATTTTTGGCACTCTTTTGTATATATATAATCTCACGTTAGCCTATCCTTTATTCGTTACATTTTTTATTGGAGTGTTGCGCCTTCGAGTTACGATTTTGTTTTATCCTTTTTTCTTCAAAGGCTCCTAGTTATAATCATTTTTCATACTACTATATGTACTAAATTTTTATTTTTGAGATCGTAATACCTTGCCATCTCTGAATTATGACTTAAGCATAGGACTCTGTTTGGTCGGGTGTTACACAGGAGGTATAAAATCAGGGGATTAGTGCCCTACCACCTTCTCCTGGAGGCATACATTAGGGGAAATGAATCGGGTGAATAGTGCGCTACCATCTTCTCCTAGTGAGGCCGTGCCACACTGATCGAGGGATTTGTGGCATAACACCTTGCAGACAGGAAGAGAAAATGTGTAGGAAACACATCAGGGAATTAGTGCCCTACCACCTTCCTCACATCCCATAAGATACATGGTGCACGAATTTGTGATTCGCACAACTAACCAGCAAGTGCACTGGGTCGTCCAAGTAATACCTTACGTGAGTAAGGGTCGATCCCACGGAGATTATTGGTTTGAAGCAATCAATGTTTATTTTATTAATCTTAGTCAGGAGGCCAATAAGGATTTAATGAAATTACTAGATTTGATTATAAAAATAAAAGAGAATAACAGCGTTACTTGTTGTGCAGTAATGGGGAATATGTTGGAGTTTTGGAGATGCTTTGTCCTTTGACTTCAACTCTTCCTTGAAATCTTTCAACACACGCAAGGCTCCTTCCATGGCAAGCTCTATGTTGGGTGTCACCGTTGTCAGTGGCTACTTCCCATCCTCTCAGTGAAAACGTTCCTATGCTCTGTCACAGCATGGCTAATCATCTGTCGGTTCTCAATCAGGCTGGAGTAGAATCCATTGATTCTTTTGCGTCTGTCACTAACGCCCAACCTGCAGGAGTTTGAAGCACGTCACAGTCATTCAATCCCAGAATCCTACTCGGAATACCACAGACAAGGTTTAGACTTTCCGGATTCTCATGAATGCCGCCATCGATCCGGCTTATACCACGAAGATTCTGATTAAGGAATCTAAGAGATATTCATTCA
>NC_029780.3:87254918-87255742 GCF_000817695.3 Arachis duranensis
TTTATTTATGCCTGATGATGATAAGAAAAATAAATTATAGCTTAATTGGAAATAAAATCAAAATAGACATCCTAATTACTACTAAATATCTCCTAAGGTGAATTTCTATAATAATACTATCATTAAGCTAAAGCAGAAAAATTGAAACTCAGCAACCTGTTGTTTTGAGGAGTAGGTGTTCCTCTAATCTGTGGGGTGTTGTTCAAGGATTAATTTTTGGCGCTTCAGCTCCCTTAGATCACGCCCTTGCTCTTCCTGTTCTTGAGCAGTTTGCAAAGCATGCTACTTTGATTACTCTGTTCTTCCTTTATTTGATCCATAGCTTCTTGTAATTTGGAAATAGAAGCCTCAAGATGTTCCCAATATTCGAATTGGGGCAGTTCTGGGAGGGCTTCTTGTGCTCTCCTTTTGGTTGAATCATCTTGTTGCTGTTGTCTGACCATTGATATTCCAGTAATGGGCTTTTCAATTAGGATATATTCAGTTATTCCCATCTTTACTCCAGCATCTTTGCAAAGCATAGAGATTAGGCTTGGATAGGCCAATCTGGCGTCCTTAGAATTCCTGTTTGCTATTTTGTATAGCTCACATGAGATCAGCTGATGGACTTCCACTTCTTTTCCCAACATGATGCAGTGAATCATTACTGCTCTTTTAATAGTGACTTCAGAACGGTTGCTGGTGGGCAATATGGAACGCCCTATGAAATCCAGCCAACCTCTGGCTACTGGTTTCAGATCTTCCCTTTTGAGTTGAACTGGGATGCCAATCGTGCTGGTGGTCCACTTGGCTCCAGGGATGCATATGTCCTCCAGAACCTTGTC
>NC_029780.3:87259099-87259419 GCF_000817695.3 Arachis duranensis
CTGGCATCACACATCAATTCAAATGGTAATGTCCAGTCTGGTGCAGAGATGATTGGTGCTGTGACCAATTTAGCTTTCAGAGTCTCAAATGCCTGTAGACACTCCTTATCAAAGACGAATGGCATGTCAGCAGCTAGCAGGTTGCTCAGAGTTTTGGCGATTTTTGAAAAATCCTTTATAAATCACCTATAGAATCCTGCATGCCCCAGAAAGCTTCTGATTGCCTTAACATTAGCAGGTGGTGGTAATTTTTCAATTACTTCTACCTTAGCTTGATCCACCTCTATTCCCTTGTTCGAAATTTTGTGCCCAAGGACAAT
>NC_029780.3:87259695-87261912 GCF_000817695.3 Arachis duranensis
GAATACTCCAGATGGGCATGTGAATGCTGTTTTCTCTTGATCCTGGGGATCTACTGCAATTTGATTATAACCTGAATATCCATCCAGGAAGCAGTAGTATTCATGACCTGCTAGTCTTTCTAGCATCTGGTCTATGAATGGTAAAGGAAAATGATCCTTTCTAGTGGCTGCATTGAGCCTTCTATAATCAATGCACATACGCCATCCTGTAACTGTCCTTGTAGGAACCAGTTCATTTTTTTCATTATGAACCACTTTCATGCCTCCTTTCTTAGGGACAACTTGGACAGGGCTCACCCAGGGGCTGTCAGAAATAGGATAAATAATCCCAGCCTCTAGTAATTTAGTGACCTCTTTCTGCACCACTTCTTTCATAGCTGGATTCAGCCGCCTTTGTGGTTGAACCACTGGCTTGGCGTCATCCTCCAGCAAGATTTTGTGCATGCATCTGGCTGGGCTAATGCCCTTGAGATCACTGATGGACCACCCAAGAGCTGTCTTGTGCGTCCTTAGCACTTGAATTAGTGCTTCCTCTTCCTGTGGCTCTAAGGTAGAGCTTATAATTATAGGAAAGGTTTCACTTTCTCCCAGAAATGCATATTTCAGGGATGGTGGTAATGGCTTGAGTTCGGGTTTTGGAGGTTTCTCCTCTTCTGGAGGGATTTTCAGAGGTTCTATTATCTTCTCTGATTCCTCCAAATTAGGCTGAACATCCTTAAAGATGTCCTCTAGCTCTGATTCGAGACTTTCAGCCATATTGACCTCTCTTACCAGAGAGTCAATAATATCAACATTCATGCAGTCATTTGGGGTGTCTGGATGTTGCATGGCTTTAACAACATTCAACTTGAACTCCTCCTCATTGACTCTCAAGGTCACTTCCCCTTTCTGGACATCAATGAGGGTTCGGCCAGTTGCTAGGAAAGGTCTTCCTAGAATGAGAGTTGCACTCTTGTGCTCCTCCATTTCCAGCACCACAAAGTCAGTAGGAAAGGCAAATGGCCCAACCTTGACAATCATGTCTTCAATCACGCCTGATGGGTATTTAATGGAGCCATCAGCAAGTTGAAGACATATCCTGGTTGGTTTGATTTCTTCAGTCAAACCAAGCTTTCTGATAGTGGATGCAGGTATTAGATTGATACTTGCCCCAAGATCACATAAAGCTTGCTTGGTACAAGTACCTTCTAATGTGCATGGTATCATAAAGCTTCCAGGATCATTAAGCTTCTCAGGTAAGCTTTTCAGAATGACTGCACTGCATTCTTCAGTGAGGTAAACTTTTTCAGTTTCCCTCCAATCCTTCTTATGACTTAAGATCTCTTTCATGAACTTAGCATAAGAGGGTATTTGCCCAAGTGCCTCTGCAAACGGAATCTTTATTTCAAGAGTCCTAAGATAGTCTGCAAAGCGGGCAAATTGCTTATCCTATTCCGCTTGGCGGAGTTTTTGAGGATAAGGCATTTTGGCTTTGTATTCCTCAACCTTAAAATAAGACACTAAACTTAGTGGCTGCAGACACTCCTTATCAAAGATAAATGGTGTGTCAGCAGCTAGCAGATTACTCAGAGGTTTGGCAATTTTTGAAAAATCCTTTATAAACCTTCTGTAGAATCCTGCATGCGTTACTGGCGTTTGAACGCCAGAACCATGTTCCCTTTGGGCGTTCAACGCCGGATTCATGCTTGTTTCTGGCGTTGAACGCCAGAAATGAGCATGGTCTGGGCGTTCAGCGCTAGCATCATTCCTCTCTGGGCTCTGATTGTCCTCAGAGGGATTTTGAGTAGACATCTGTTCATTTCTTGGCTTCCTGCTGCTTTGAAGTGAGTTATTTAATATTTTCCCACTTCTTAGTTGAACTGCTTGGCATTCTTCTGCTATTTGTTTTGACAGTTGTTTTTCTGTCTGCTTTAATTGCACTTCCATATTCCTGTTAGCCATTCTTGTTTCTTGTAATATTTCCTTGAATTCGGCTAGCTGCTGAGTTAGAAGGTCTAATTGCTGATTAATTTCATTAGCCTGATCCACCGGACTGAGTTCAACAGTTACTGTTCTAGCTTTTTCTTTCATGGAAGATTCACTGTTTAGATACAGATGTTGATTTCTGGCAACTGTATCAATAAGCTCTTGAGCTTCTTCAATTGTTTTTCTCATATGTATAGATCCACCAGCTGAGTGGTCTAGAGAAATCTGAGCTTTTTCTGTAAGCCCATAGTA
>NC_029780.3:87264200-87269360 GCF_000817695.3 Arachis duranensis
CCAGGTTATGACGTGTTTTGGGCGTTCAACTCCGGATCATGACGTTTTTCTGGCGTTTAACTCCAGACAGCAGCATGAACTTGGCGTTCAACGCCAAGTTACGTCGTCTATCTTCGCGCAAAGTATGGACTATTATATATTGCTGGAAAGCCCTGGATGTCTACTTTCCAACGCCGTTGAGAGCGCGCCAATTGGACTCCTTTAGCTCCAGAAAATCCATTCCGAATGCAGGGAGGTCAGGATCCAACAGCATCAGCAGTCCTTTTTCAGCCTAAGTCAGATTTTTGCTCAGCTCCCTCAATTTCAGCCAGAAAATACCTGAAATCACAAAAAAACACACAAGCTCATAGTAAAGTCTAGAAATATGATTTTTGCCTAAAAACTAATAATATTCTCCTAAAAACTAACTAGAACATGCTAAAATCTACATGAAATTACCCCCAAAAAGCGTATAAAATATCCGCTCATCAATACATTCACAAGGAATGCGGGGGAATGAATCGAGGGATTAGCGCCCTACCGCCTTCCCCACATCTAACACATCAATACCATCATTATTCCTTTACATTCACTCATTATCAATCATTAATTATCAATTTGTCATAATTTATAAAGTCACCACACTACAAGAAAAATACCCATTCAGCCACACTTTTTTTAAGCTACATTTGAAAAGCGTAGCCTATTCTATGAATAGGCTACGCTTTTCTCAGTGTTGCCTTTTTATAAGAGAAAAGGATACACAATTGTGGCATCATTTAAAAAGTGTAGCCTTAGGTATTATAGAAATCACTTAAAAAGCGTAGCCGTAGGTTGATATCTATAGGTTCACTTTTCATATCAAAGGAGACGCTTTTAAAGGATAGCCTATTTGTTAAATTTTGGGTGCGTTTCAAAAGTGATGCCTAATGTCTCTAGAGCCAAAAACTTTAACACTTAGTAATTTTTTTCCTTGTTTTTCCTGAAAGACCTTAACACTTAGTAAATTAAAACTAAGCAAATTAAACTTCTGAGTCTGAGTCACCTTCATCCTCGAGCAACAAACCCTATCCAAAGCTTCCTCTTTTCCTTACACCACATCCTCACACGGCTCTGCTACACCACATCCTCACACGGCTCTGCTACACCACACCACCACGCGGCTCTCTTACGACGCAACGACGCCGCAGCTCTCCTACGTCGCACCACCGCCTCGCTATGCTCTTCTGCTTCTTTGCTCGCCGCTGCTTTCTTGTGCTCCGCGTCTCCTTTGCTACTTGTGCCGCCTCTGCTCCATCCTCCCTGCTCGATTCGCTTTCCCTCATCACAATAGGTAGGCTTTTAGTTTTTTTTTTCTGATTTAGGCAATTAGGGTTCCTAATCCCCATTGTCAAGAACAAAACACACAGCTCAAGTTGATGCAGCTGGGCTCAATATTCCTTTTGAAGAAGGCCCCCAGTGTTAGGTTAGCCACTCAGGTCCAATTTCTGTAGGGAAGGCTGTTTAATTAGTTGACACTTGAAGTCCATCTTACTGTGCAGGTAATGGAAGATCTCTGTGAGCGCTATTTTGGTCCTTTATTTGAACTTCTTTCACATGATAAGGTAAGGTGAGATGTTTAACGGCACTTTTATATGCTCTGCTGATCACCCTGTACCACCATAGTAAAATTGCCATGTCAAGTTGTTTCTTCGAAAGCTTTTTAAGAAAGGTGGGGGCCTGAAAGTACTTAAGGTGTTTTGGATGCTAATTTTTAGTTTTGTTTGTAACCCGGTTTCCGTAAGCACCTACTCCCCTCTAAATTCTTCAACTTGAATACCCTTTTTTTCCTATTTATTGCTTATTTTAAATTTTATTTGTGATTTCATACGTATATGTATATGCAGGATGCTGAAGTGAGGCAGAAGAAGCTTTAGTGTTATACTGATATTGACAGGTTGGTGTTCACTTTGTATAATCAAATTTATAAAAATATTACCAGAATAGAAAATATTTAGTTGTCAAGTAAAAGTGGAAGGTGATGTTTTGGTATCTGTTGTATATTAATTCATATGATATTGTAATGAAGCACAGTTGCTTCGAATTTTAGTGCTATTATGAGATTGACATGTGCAATTTGGTTTCTTTGTTTTAGGTTAAGGGTTTCCATACTATAGAATAGGTAAATACTATAACTCATGTGCCAAATACTTTGGACTTATAGTGGCTGTCTTGCTATGCGAAACTTAGTTTTATATTAATGTGTGTGTGTATAAATTCTATAACTCGTGCCAGATACTTTGGACTTATAGTGGCTGTCTTACTGTGTGAAGCTTATAGTTTTATATTAATGTGTGTGTGTATAAATTCTATAACTCGTGCCAGATACTTTGGACTTATAGTGGCTGTCTTACTATGCGAAGCTTATAGTTTTATATTAATGTGTGTGTGTACTTGTGTTGACTTTATTTGAAACAGTGAAGACTGGTCCTAACAGTTTATGGATTACTATTTATTTTTTAATTTATGCAGGATCTGCAATTGGATTCAAGTTGGATAGTCTTTTAAAGCTTACTGACACTTGTGCTTCTAACAATAAGATGACACTGATGCACTATCTTTGCAAGGTATAATAACAATTGCACTATTTTTGACCTCTGCTCAAGGTCAGGTAAATAATTATTGTTCTGATTAGGGATTTTGATGATTGGAACTTCTGATTAGGGGTTTTGATTATTGTTACTTGATGTATATATCTCCTCACTGTTATAAATTCCTTCATTGATAATATTTTAAGTTCTTGCTTTCTTATCATCTTGTACTTTGTTCAAGAGTTGTTGCAGTTGGGAGCTCCTGAGATTGTTCCAGACTATCCAATTCTTTCTGTTGACGACCTAGCAGATCAAATAGCCGAGGTTCTCAACTTTTTTGGGTGAGTAAGTTCAAGCTTAATCTGTAATTGATTTCCATTTAATGACATAAAGTAAATTAGTTTACACCAATTTCCATTAGGCTTTGAATATTGGCAGTTGTTCGTTTTGAGAAGGCAATCTGACCCCAACATTCTTTTTGTCTGCAGTCTTAGTGCAGTAATGTGCATAGGAGTAGCTGCCGGGACTTACATTCTTACCTTATTTGCTGTAAGTTATTATGTTGGTGCTATGCAGCCTCTCCCCTTTTTAAATTACATTAGAGTTTCAATGATGGATCGTTCAATTTTTCTAATGTTTTTATGTTTACAATAGATGAAGTATAGACAACGTGTACTTGGTTTGATACTTGTTTCACCTCTATGCAAAGAACCATCTTGGACTGAGTGGTTGTGCAACAAGGTTCTTTTTCTATACCTAAAACACTATGTTGTCTTGTAAAAATAAATGTTACTTCTTTCTTATGATTTTGGTAACATATGCAGGTCATGTCAAATTTACTCTATTTTTGTGGCATGTGCAGGGTGGCAAAGGAAATGTTGCTGAAGCGGTACTATAGCAAGGTATACTTTGTGCATCCAAATTCCCTCTTTCTACTTCCATTTAGTGAGGCTGAGTTATTTGCTTTTATTTATGGTGATAGGACATTCGAGGTGGTGCTCAATTCCCAGAGTCAGATATAGTTAAAGCTTGCCGAAGGGTTAGTGAATATTTTTTGTTGTTGTACAACAACTCTATTATTTCTGTTTCATTAGTGCTTCTGATCACTCTTGCTGGTTTCATTAGTGAATTTAGTTTATTATGCATATTATTTTTTATTATAAGGCATATTATTAGTGCTTCTGGTCACTCGTGCTTATGATCACTTTTGATTCCAAATTGATGATTCCATTGTTGATTTTATCAGAGGAAACATGAATTCAGAGGAAGCTGCATAAATTCCCAGAAGAACTAGTAGGCTTCATCTTCTGCACAAAATTCTGCTTCATATTTAGTTAAGTTTTGTTTGCTTTCTATTTCTTTTTGGTCTTTAGTTTCATCCTATATTATTATTAGTTAACTGGTTTCAATTTTGTTCCTTGGGTTTGAGTTTCTCCTCCAAAAGAGCTAACTTCTTTTTCATGTGATTGGTTATTTGGATATTATGGGCTTGATTGTGTAAATGTGTAACTATGATAACAGGGTGAAGTGGATGCTGTTTTTGTTCATGCTATACTAGCAGTGTGAAACTTGCAGTGTGTCTAGTGATTCTTTGATAGTGCTAGTTCAGTTGGAATTTTTATTTCTTCTTGCACTGGGATTTCCCTATAAGCCACGTGGTTTACTGTTGCATTTGTCAGTTTGTTTTACACTTTGTCTACTTACTTTATATATTCTTTCCCATTTACTGGAATTTTGGCTTGTTTGATTTTCTGGATAGATGTACCGATAATTCACCCTATTTGCATATTTGTGTTTTGCAGAGTCAACTGAAGGCTAAGTGGGAAGAGTAGAAGAAATTGCTTGAGAAGGCAAGAAATGACGCTAAGAAGAAATATGATGAAATAAATGAGCAGGTTTTCTTTTCACCCGTTTAGTTTCACTGATGCCTTATTCAGTTATCCTTCAGTGTTCTTGTTGAATTATTGTGTCCTAACTTGCTCTTATTGTCTAGTATTAAACTGTTGTCTACCCAACACATTAAAAAATTGTGGTCCATTGATGTGTATATGAGGAATTCATTATTTACAGGACTGTTAATTTATTTGGTATCTTTGGTGAGTGTTGGTTGCAGTTTGCAACCTGAGATCAGTTACAGTTAGCAAGTCTAGTTAATCACTGTCAATGTGCAGTCTGTGCCACTGTCGGTGATTGAATGACCTCTTCTTCCTAACTCTGTATTTTCTCTTTATCTTCAACTCAAAATATAAAAGAAATAATGGGTCACATTGTAATGCAATTTTAAACAGAATGTCCATAAACTGTATTTGATAGCAGGTAGTAACACTGTTTCTTCCTTGTGGCAAGCCCACATAGTGAACTGTTTTTATTATTTATATTTTATTGCATTGGTTTCTTTCAAATTACTTGTGTGATTGATGTCATCAACCTCCTTCAGAATAAAATACTTCATAGCCATCTTGAAGCTTTGCATATTCGGAAGGCAAAGAAGGAGCGCAATGCTGCTAGTATATCATTTGGAAGTAGTAGTGCAGATACATTTGGTGATGCTGGTCTTCAAACTGTGATGACTTGTCTCCGGAATTCAAAAGAAATTGTAAATACTTGTCAC
>NC_029780.3:87269421-87270579 GCF_000817695.3 Arachis duranensis
CATATATATATATATATAGAAAATAAAAAGACCTAAGGCTACACTTATATGTACAATTGCTATAGTATACAAAAAAAAAAAACGAGACCTAAGGCTACACTTATATACAGTAGCTATAGTATATATAAAAAAAAAGAGGGATCTAAGGCTACGCTTTATAAGTAATGCAGTAGCGTTAAAAAGCGTAGCCTATTCTGGAAGAATGAAAGCTGAAAAGCGTAGCTTTTGGTCCTGGACAGCATCACTTGAAAAGCGTAGCCTATTCCTAAACGTCAAAAGCGTAGCCTTTGGTGCAGAAAAGCGTAGCCTTTGAGAATAGGCAACGGCTGAATAGGAATCACCCCAAAAAGCGTAGCCGTAGCCCAAAAAGCGTAGCCGTAGCCTAAGGCATCATTTTTTTTACTTTTGGCTACACTTTTCAAGTGTACCTGAATGGGTGTTTTTCTTGTAGTGCCATCATCTCCGCACTCCTAAATCATGATTCATACTTTCATCATCTCATCAATTCAAATACCCCCTTTCTTTTATCACAAATCATTTTTTATAAACCTTCCTTCACTTCCAAGTTAACTACGTCCTGAGGTTTAATACCTTCAATATGATTTAAAACTAGGTTTTAGGGACTAAAAGAGTAAAAATAGAGGTTTAAAGGTTTAAAATCATATTTAAAAAAAAATCTAACTTGTTGAAAAATAAGGCTCTGCGTACACAGAGCATGTCACGCATACGCGGAAGTGCATTTTCCCTTAACTCGTGTATGCACCCCCAGTCCGCATAGGCGACCGTGTTCCTGTGTACGTGGTGCGCGAAATTGTGAACAATACTTTTTCACAACTCTCATAATCCCCGGTCATGAACCCCAAAGACTTGGTAGCTCAATACCATGGCATTACACAACTTCGCACAACTAACCAGCAAGTGCACTGGGTCGTCCAAGTAATAAACCTTACGCGAGTAAGGGTCGATCCCACGGAGATTGTTAGTATTGAAGCAAGCTATGGTCATCTTGTAAATCTTAGTCAGGCAAACTCAAATAGTAATGGTGATGAACGAAAATAACACAAAGGTAAAGATAGAGATACTTATGTAATTCATTGGTAGGAACTTCAGATAAGCGCATGAAGATGCCTTCCCTTCCGTCTCTCTGCTTTCCTACTG
>NC_029780.3:87271165-87299632 GCF_000817695.3 Arachis duranensis
CAGCAGAGCTCCACACCTTAATCTATGGTGTGTAGAAACTCCACCGTTGAAAATACATAAGAACAAGGTCTAGGCATGGCCGTGAGGCCAGCCTCCCAATGATCTAAGAACTAGATGTCCAAAGATGATCAAAGGATCTAAAAACAATCCAAAGATTTTTAATACAATAGTCAAAGGTCCTACTTATAGAAAAACTAGTAGCCTAAGGTGTACAGAAATGAGTAAATGACATAGCCCACTTGGTGTGTGCTTGGGTTGAGCAATGAAGCATTTTCGTGTAGAGACCTTTTCTGGAGTTAAACGCCAGCTTTAGTGCCAGTTTGGGCGTTTAACTCCCATTTTGGTGCCAGTTCCGGCGTTTAACGCTGGGAATTCTGAGGGTGACTTTAACAGCATCTGCAGTCCTTTTTAGTCTCTGAATCAGATTTTTGCTCAGGTCCCTCAATTTCAGCCAGAAAATACCTGAAATCACAGAAAAACACACAAACTCATAGTAAAGTCCAGAAAAGTGAATTTTAACTAAAAACTAATAAAAATATACTAAAAACTAACTAGATCATACTAAAAACATACTAAAAACAATGCCAAAAAGCATACAAATTATCCGCTCATCAGTACGCAAGTGCCCCTTTTGGCCCATTCCGTGTACATGGCACCTGCCCACGTGCGCATGCAAACCAAACAGAAATGCATAGCCGCGTATAATGGGGTCCGCGTATGCGGGTTAAGCAGAAAGGGCAAAGATTATTAAGTGTTGCAGAATTTCAGTTTCACATACCAAACTTCTGGCGCGCATATCTCTTTCATTTTAAAACATTTTTCATCCATTATTTGAATGGTGTAAACTTTACACGCACAATTTTCATAAAAAACAAGTTTGAAAATTTTTGGGAGTCCGAAAGCCGAGTTATGGATTGCTGAAATTCGGCCAAAAATCAGATTTTTTACAAAATTCATCAAACCTTTATTTTCACAAAAACATAACTCACTAACCATATTTGTAACACCTCGATACCCTAAGCCTTACCTCTAGCCATAAAGCAAAGCATAACAAAGTGCCACAACAGTTTTAAAGCTTATAATATAGTATATTGGTGGCGAGAATTATGCTGGTTCGGATTTTAACAAAATAACTTCTTCGTCGATAGCATAGTCCGAACCGACAAATAACCCTCCCAATCAAGGTTTAATTTCAAATAAAAACAACTGAGATTAATTCAACCTCGGGTCATTCTCCCTCGGACAATGCAAATTAAAGTGTCAACATTCTTGGTTGTGAGGTGAAGGGATTTTTGGCAATAAAGCAGAAAATTAAAGGAACCAAGAGATAAAAGAGCTAAGAAATTATCAAAAAGGAAATTAATGCAATTAAAAGAGAAACAAGATCAAAACTTAGTGAAAATTCTATAAATGTATAAAAGAGCCTTGCCTTGGGAATGAGAATTAAGGAATCCTATCATCGTCATAACCACAACTATGGCAACTATGATGAGTCAATCTCGCTTCGTCAACCCCTAACATCGAGGAGTTAGTCAAGCAAGCATAATTGACCTTAATCTATAAGTCCTAGCTAACTTACTAATTACTTAGTAAAAAGCTAGCGTCAATGGAAACAAGAGTCAACTAACTACCCAAGAATTACCACTAAATGTCAGATATTATGACTCTAGTATCCTAGGAACTCATTTTCCAAACCAAGGTGTGAAAATCTACTCAAAATCTCCAAGTGGAATTTTCACAAACACTTGGTGGGCAATAAAGAAAAACATGAAAAATTATAAAAGAAAATGAAAACTATCACCAAACTAAGTACAAAATTAACAATAAAAATTCAATCAAGCATAGAGAAATCATAAAACATCAAAAGCATCAACAAAAAGCTCAAGAAATTAAAATTGCATATATTAACAAAGTAACTTGAACTATGAGCAAAATGTAACACAAGTAGTGTAATTAAAGAGGAAATTAAAGAGTACTTATAAAAGTGATGAGCAAAATCTAAGATCAAAACCTAACTGTAAAATGCTACAATGAAAATTAAGTAAAACCCAAAGAGATAATTTTCTAACTACACTACTCCTACTCTTAATGAGTTTTTCTATCTAAAAATGAGCTCCCTAAGCTAATGGAGAAATCCCTCTTCATATGTATTCATTCTCCTTTGATATAGCACTCCAAAAGGCTTTAGCAACTCCAAAAATTGGGCCAATAGGCCCCCAAAATCGCGAGCCATGTGCTTAATTAATGAAGTCATGCGCTGGGACTTGTGCGTACACACAGATGTGTACATACGCATACTTGCTGATTTCGCTATTTGTGCGTACACACAGAAGGTTGTGTGTACGCACACTTCAGTGTGTGCTTCTCATTTGTTTTCTCCATGTGTTCTCCCTTTTCGCATGCTTCCTTCCACTTCTGCCTAACACCATTCATGCCCCTTGGACCTGAAATTACTCACAAAACATATCATGGCATTTAATGAAATAATAGTGGAATTAAAATTATCAATTTAAGCATAAAAAACGCGTGTTTTCACATTTAAGTCCTCTCTAGGGAGAAATCACAAAAGTATGCTATTTTGTGAATAAGTGTGAGTTTATGTGATAAAATCTATCCAATTCAAGCCAAAAATTACCATCAAATATGGACTCATTATATATATTCAAAAATTTATATAACTAAAAGCCCAATGAAGGAGTAAAACTCAAAGTCGCATAAAGCGGAATTACGAAAACGCGAAGGGTTTACACACGAGATGATAATTAAACGTGTAGGCACGGACAAAACAAGACATAATATATATAAAGCCTTGTAGATAGTTCTAGGATACACAAGGTAAGAATTAAATTAAATAATATATATGTATAAATATGATATACAAAAAAAGGACTAGTCACAGCCTGCGGAGTCTAGGCCGGCTAGTCAAACTGAATACAAGAGAGTTTTGAAGTTTAAAACAGCAACAACCTATCTCTCAAAGTTTTCAGAAATAAAGCCTCTAAGGTAACAAATTTAAATACACAAAATATGAGAGAACTACAACATAATAATCAAAATACAAAAATATAGCAAAGGATCCTCCGCTCTGTCACCATCCCGCAACTCACCGAGGTGGGTTACGACCTGCATTTGAAAAGTAACAACAACGTATGGAATGAGAACTGGAGGTTTTTAGTACGGTAACCGTGCCCAATATATAAGATGTAGGGTTTCGGGATGCCAAAGACAATCCTAGAACTTCACATCGAATACGGATTATTCAAGCTTAACAAAATAAATATCATAAACCATAAATAGGTTTAACTAAACTTAGGAAATTTCTAACAAATACCAATCACGCCGCTATATCCCACAGCCTTCGCAAACCTACCCTCCATGCAATCCCATCGCAGCCGCCTACTTGACCTCTTCAGCACCAGACAATCACAAGTATTTGCAAACAAGTAATACACAGGTAATATTGTATAGCAAGTAATTCAAGAAGCAAGTATGCATATTATACATTTAGACAAACTGCAAGTAATCGAAGCAAACAAGCACATAAGAGATGCATATGATAAATGCCTATCCTATTGGGTAGTGATATCACTTGTCGGTCTATAAATGCCAACTCGACACACCCTTTTTGGATGTAGCCTTTTCTGCCACGCTAGGGATATAGTGCCGTGTACACTCTTGTAGCAGAGGATCTGCCATGCCAAGGATACAATGCCCTGCACACTATCATACTTAACCCAAGAATATAGTGCGTAGCACATTCTTACAGCGGAAAAGGTTATTAATCATAATTCAACCCAGGGATATAGCGCCATGCACACTATCATGCTTAACCCAAGGATATAGTTCCTAGCACACTTTCATATGCATCCCAAGGATATAGTGCCTAACACACTCTCAATATTCAACATGTTCATCATTCCCTTTCAAGTTCTTAACTCATCATAACCATAATAAATTCTCAATTCCTCAAATATAACATAATCATTCCAAATCTCAAAGTCCCGTCAAAGAAGTACCTCACGACACCACAAATCTTATCCATAAAACTCCCAAAGCCTAAGTCACGACTCTAAACTCATATCAAAGAAAATCACCAATTCAAATTAACTTACCCATCCTCACTGGTCTTAGAGTCTAATTACCAGTCATAAGTCTTAAAGAGAAGTTAAGGAAGTTTGAAAAGTTAGAGAACTCTTAAAAGTGAAAAAAAATCAGTTTTTAGCAAAATAGGGTCTATGCGTATGCATGTCCATGTATCCGTACGCATACTTAAAATTTTCCCATCCCGCGTACGCATACAAGATGTCGCGTATGCATGGGTGCTTAACAGAAACCAATATTTCGCGTACTAGATCATGTGGTCGCGTACGCGTCCTCAAGTTTTGCACATTCCGCGTACACATGTAAGGTGCTGTGTACGCATAGGTTCCAAACAGAATCGCACGCTCGCGTATGGGAACCTGCGTACGCATATCCCTCCAGATTTGCAAAATTTTGTAAAGTTGTAGAAAATCTGTTTTAAACACCAAACTTTAAACGTTCATAACTTCGTCTACAAAACTCCATTCTCCTCAAACTTTATATCATTTTAAAGATCTTAAGATAACATTTAATTTAAAACAATTTCCAACCAATTTCAAAAACAAAGACTCAAGTTATGATCTGCCAAAGTTCATCAAAAACAAGGTTTTACCAAATTCAACAAAATTCTCTCGTTTCCAAAACTTCAAATTCAAACCAAAACAAACACACCCAAAACAAACACAAAACCTCATACCAACATTTCTCAACCATCTCCCATCATTCACTTTTAAAACTATTTAATCCTCACCGCTTACTTAGATTTTTATCAACCTCCTCACTTCCTCAACTCAATCAAAATCAAAACTCACCATCACCATCATCATCAATTATTAACAACACCAACCACAATATTCCATACTCATTATCATCATTAACATTCATAATTGAACATAAATAATCAGCATCCTAGTCCATCAAAATCATCACAAACATCAATAATCATCAAATATCATCAGCACCAATAATCCCCAACAATTACCATCACCCACAAAATCAATAACCACCAACAATTAACATCAATCCATCATCATATTAGAATCCACCACAATCATACCTCAACATATACATTTTTCTCAATCTCCAACATCATGCATATACCACAAACATAGTTCAAACAACCATATATCCAATTCAATCCTATCATATGGTTCACTAGCCTAAGTTTTCAGAAATAGTACATAGTACATAAAGGAAACTGAAACCATACCTTGGTCGATTCCCACACAACTCGAAACACCAAACTCAAACTCAAAGCTCCAAAACCACCAATCTCACTCCAACAAATACCAAACCTCAATCTAACATCATACAACATATCACATCAAACCTAGGGTTCACAAAAATAACTAAACACAAAGGTTTAGTGAGTCGTTACCTTACCCAACAGCATTAGGGCAAAACCCAACAATATTCCAATGTTAGATCATCCCTAAACAACCAAAATAAAAAAATCTACTAAAAAAAAGAACAAAAAATGCAAACTGTTAGGGCAGGAAACTGGAGTAGGAGTTTTAATTTCTTACCAACAAAGCTAGAAATGACGGGCTTGGCAAGAGCTTCGTGTGACCGCAAACGGCTCGTCAATTGGAGCTCCAGAGCTCAAGTTATGTTGGGCCCGATTTGAACCCGGTCTAACCAGTTAGTATTTTTGGCCCGTTTGTCCCACTTTGGGCAAAAACCTTTAATATTAACGTCCAATTTTCAATTATAAATTATTTTTGTCCTTTCAAAATAATAAATTAAATTTTTAAAATCTTATTTTACTAAAATACGCAGTACCAGACAGACTAGAGTCGATACTACCAGCTTAAGCTTCGGTACATATTTTTACAAAAATTTTTTGCAAAAGATATATTTGTCAACTCAGAAAAATTCATTGATCAAATTTCAAATTTATATTTTAAAAAGAACATTTTTTTATATTTTCAAACCTATTTTGGATAATTAAATTATTATTTTATTAAAGTAGCTATTCTGGTTCTTATAATATTCACACAATAATACCCTGCACCAAAACATACCAAAACACAGCCAACACAACTCCTCACTCTACTTCCACCAATCATACCTCATATTAACTAGTATCAATCCCAAAAATTCTCAAATTATGACAACACAGTCATCAACAATACTTCCTACATACAATGTTCTTGTCCTTTACTGTCAATATCATTATTCATCAATCATTTTTTCCAAATCAACAATCCACCCCCAACATCACATTTTACATCGACAATATCTCATATTCATAATTTTTACTACATCATCAACTAACAATCATAAGCAACAATCATCAACCTATTATCATACTAATTCAACATCCTTCATGAACTTCACTAAGCATTTAACACAATCATATAATTTCAACCTATATACTATGGTCACTTAGCCTAAGTTTTCACAAGACATTATATATTAAATACGAGAAACCAAAATCATACCTTAGCCGATTTTCTTATATAACCCAAAGGCAACACCACTAGGCTAGCTCACAAACAACATCACCAAATAAAATTCCGCATCCAATGACCCAAATCAAGCTTCCACCTCCTCAAGTTTGCTCAATATCACATATATACACTAGCTAACATATATATAATTATTTAATGGGGCCACAAATATCTTTCGATTGATATCTAAGGTCAATCAATATCAATATCTTTCAAATCTATATCTTACTTGCTTCTTTTTTTTCCTCCTAAAATAAGGATTTTATGGATTTCAAAATTCAAATTACTCAATTGATTTGTGTTTATAAATAAAGGCAAAATCCATTGATCATGGCAGATTTTTCTCACATTCATGTTGTTGTTGTATGTGTTTATTAGTTGCTGTTTTATTGACTGAAATATATTTTCTCTTTCATCCTTTAATTGCATTTTAATATGGCAACTGCCATGGATATGGTTAATAAGATTAATCCTAAGAAGGAAGCATGGAACCTCAAAGTCAGGGTGATTAGGCTTTGAACTGTTCCTACTTTCACTGGTCAGCTTCTCCCAAATTTCATGAAGATGATTTTGGTTGATGAATTTGTGAGTTATAGTGGTCTAAATCTATTAAAAATTTTTAGCTATTTGTTTTTTGTATTTAGATGTGTTTCTCTTTACCTTTTTTATATCGAGGTCTGAAATTTTGTTTCATTTAAATTTGTTTTTCTCTTTATTCGATTTTTCATTTATCATATTTTTAATATAATTTATGTTGATTGGTAGGGGTGCAAGATACAAACTACTATTTGGAAGACTACGATTTACAGGTTCAAATAACTTCTCTCTGAAGATCGAGTATATGTCATGAAGCTCTTCTCTATTGTGCCAAACCAAGGATCTTATAGGGCCACTAGGCATCAGTTTAAGTTGATTTTCCAATTCAGAACCACTGTCAAGGCTGCTATCTGCGATTTTATTCCAAAATCTGCTCTTACAATCTCTCCATTCACTGAACTTTTGGAAACCAAAGAGGATTTCAATTTCTTAGTTGGTATATTATACTATTTGCTCATACTTTTTTGTCTAGAATGATTGTAGTCTTATTTCTTTGTGATTTGTAGAATGTTGCTTTGTTATCATTATTTCCTAATAGTTTTTTTCATATTTATTTGAGATGTGGTGGGTCTGTTAGTCTCTGTGTCAGAAGAGAAAGAATATGATAAAGATGGAAAGAAGATGAAGATGGATGTGATGGAACTTGCTGAAAATGAGTTAACCTTCTTTAATTTCTACCTCTTCTTCTTATTGAGATTCTTTTGTATTTTTGGTGTGTTTGTATAGTCAAGTTTCTAATAGTGTAGGTGATTTTGTTGGTTGTTTTCAGTTATAGGATTCGGTATGCCTTATTTGGTGAATATGTTAATGAACTTAATCGATTTTTGTCTTCTGGATATGCTGAACAATCAGTTGTGATTTTACAACTTGCCAAAGTTAAGTTTTTTAGAGGTTTGTATCATGTAAATTTTATTTTAGGTGTGTCAGTTATCCAAGTTCACTTGGTTTTACCATTATATTCTTGTAACCAATGTATCTATTTTTTATTTTCAGGTAGAATTGGACTTCAGAATGTTATGTTTACATCAAGCTTGGATTTAATCTTGACATCCCAGAGGTGACAGCTTTTTGGAAAAGATATATCTGTACATATAGTTTCTTTAGTGTTTTTGTTGTTGTTGCTGTCATTTTTTACTTATTTAAGTTGGTGCTGTATTTGTTAACAATTTTATTCCACATGGAGTTAGTGCATCCCAACCCATTGGCATTGTTAGCTGTGAAAAAAATAACGAAATAGAAGAAGACTTTATGAAACTCACACCTAGGTGTACTGTGAAGTTGCTTGATGATAACAATCGGGTTGGAACCAGTTTAGTCTTTTATCATCTTTACTCTTCGATAATTTGTGTTAATTTTTTTTTTTCTATTCGTTAGTAAATACTACTTTGTTTTGGAACGATATTAATCCTTTTGTCCTCCTTTGTACTTGAACATACTATGTTGTTAGTATTTATTTTAGTTTTTCAGTTTTAGTTTGTATTATAACTATCTTTGGTTATAATGTCTTAATATATATAGATCTGGTCTTATATTTTTAGGTTGAAATTTTTGTTGTACTAGCAAAAATAGCTGAAATAGTTGAGGATAGTCCTTGGTGATACTCTGTTTGTACGTGTGGTAGAAGTGTTCAGACAGAATCTGGGATTTATTTTTGTCAATTTTGCAACATCCATGTTATAAATGTGACTCCTAGATATAAATATTTTACAATGCTTTCTTTGTGTTTTGTTAAATTGTGAATTATTTTTGCGTAGTTGTTAACCTTAGGCCAGTATTTATGTGCATCTTAAAAAATTCAGGTTTAGAATGAAAGTATTGGTTGAGGATTCCATTGGTGTTTCTATTTTTGTCCTCTTTGATCGTGAGGCAAGTTACCTACTGAATAAGACTTGTGCTCAACTGTTTGAACAACATCTTAAAGATGTTGATGTAAGTCAATCGAATGCTATATTCTTTTTATGTGCTGAGTTTATTGTTAAAGAGTTTTCTTATCCTTCGATTTTTACCAATACATTTTTTCTGTTGTGTCTGTTTTATATTGTTCGTAGGTTGTGTTTGGCACACAGTCTCCTCCTATATTCTAAGAAATTATTGAAAAAACTATGTTGTTTAAGGTTCTTAGTAGGCCTGTTGGGATGGAAAAATTCAAAGGGACTTATCCAGTGATGCGTGTTTGTGATGATGCTGCAATAGTTGGAATGTCTGAGCTCTCTGGTTCAGATTTGAGTCCCGCAAAGGTATATTTGTGATGATGTGTGTTTTCATGTTTTGTATCAAAAAATTTTTAGATTGTTTTTTGGGCATCTTTTTCATGTAATAGATTAAGTGTTAGGGTGTGGAAACAATATCATTAACCACTAGACAAATTAGCTTTTTAGCCTTTTATGTTTGTACTTATTTCTTTAAAATTCAATAAAATGCAGCAGCTCTTTTATGATATAAAAATCTCTCATTCCACAATTTAGTTTATTACTTAACTTATGTAATTTTGTCAAGTGAATGCTTTATGGTATTTAGATGACTGTGTTGTTGAATTGATTTGTACTTTTTATATATATCTATATTGAACAAGTTGGAAGTGATCTTTTGGTCATTTCTTTTGTTTGATGGATTTCTTAGGCGCATTTTGCCTAGAATGGTTAATGTAGTTTAGGTATTAAAAAAGTTCATTCTTTTTTATCTATCACAAGTTGGAAGTGATCTTTTGATCATTTCTTTTGTTTGATGAATGTCATAGGTACATTTTGCCTAGAATGGCTAATGTAGCTTAGGTATTGAAAAAGTACATTCTTTTTTATCCATCACATCTCATGCTCCTAAAGTAGGATTTTTTTTATTAAAATTGATAGACTATAATTGCTATTAGTTAAAGAGGTCTACTTGTTAAAATGTCCTATTTAACTAAGGTAGTCCATTTCTCTTTCATATAAGACCAAAGGTTGTTCTTTTTTTATTTAGTTTGGACATTCCATTTAGTTATTGTTTCTTGTGTTATCATTCTAAATAATACTATGAGTGAATCATCTATAGATGCTAGAAAGAGAACAAAATTGGCAATGAAGAGGAAAAAAGATGAGACATTTGGAATAAGAAGTGGTTAGTTGATTCTTTTGTCAATTATTGTTTCTTTAACAAATGATGTATTACTTAGCTAAGGTATCTCACAAATTTTTTTTATTTTTCTTTCTATATTTTTCTTATATAGTTCAACCGGCCTTTTTATCTCAGAGTATGCTAACTTGTGTTGGATCAATATATACTAATGGAGGTATATATATACGTGTAAGCAAGTATTTTCAGTATATTCTTATAGATAGTTGTTTATAATAAGTGAGTATTGATATTATTTTATTCTTTAAGCTATTTCTTTTATGACTACATAAATATTTTTTGTTAGATGAAGGTGTTATGCATGATATCATTGACGATGTATTCACAAACTTTGTTGATATTAATGACCATGTATTGTTTACATCAAGTGAGACGAAAGGTTTGTGTTTGATCTTAGTAAATAATGCCAATATTTTTTCTTTCTTCTCTGTGTTAATCGGTAAATTTTTTTCCTTCAATATATAATAGAACATTGATGTTTGGTCTTATATCAACTATATCTAAATATTTATAAATGAACATTTTTTGGATATCTTTCCTGTATATATGAATTAACTGTTCTTTTTTCTTTTTTATATTGGTATTTGGGTACACTGATTTTAAACTGCTGTTTGTAGTGGAGTTACTGGAATTGGAGGAGTTGGTTATGTTAGGAGAATTACTTACATTTGAGATCTTAGGTCAATAAATTTGTGACTTGCGTATGTGTATGAAATTTTTTTAAAGTTGATATTTTTTGTTTGTCTTATAACTAATAACTAATATGAATTTTTTTGTGTTATTATTATGTCTTACTGATAACATTTTTTAATTTATTAGGAACCAGATATTCCTTTTAGATTCAAGTATGAAACTAAAGCAATTTTTACTCTTCAATTACTGATGTGATTTTTCTCAATTTCGACTCTTATTTATTTCAATGTTAAAAGATCTAATTTTATGCATTTAAATAATAATATACTTTTGTTGTAGTATGTGAAAAAACCTATAAAATCCTATACAGTTCAATTTCAATTGCTCCCTTCCTTAAATTTTAATGTGATGAAAGAATTTTTTTATATACATAAATTATATTGATTTTAGTTCTTATTTATGTTTATCTTCTTAATTGTATTATTTATATTTTTAAATTGTATTTGTTATTGCATAATTTATGAATTTGAACAAGATACAATATCCTATGAGACAGAATTTTTATAGCCAATTCAATGACATGCTCATCAAAATTAATGTTTTAAAAAACAACGATACTTATGCAAACTATGAAGAGTTAGGAAAGAATACTTATGCATTGAGTAGTGATAGAGTAAATAAATCTATTATATTTAGTTAAGAATTGAACAATAAAAATACTTTTTATTAACGTTAAAAGTGATAATCAAAGAATACTGAAAAAACAAATCCAAAGCATAAAATAGAAATTTTCAACCTGTGCATTGCATGGATCTTCTGCTAGTATTTTACATGTGGTGACTTGTTCCTGTATTTGTAGATATCAATTTCCTTATAATTATGGTCCTCAACAAAAAAACAAAGCAGGATATTATCCCTTTAAATAGACCACATTCCTTGCACAAATTAGGTGCAAATCTATCATACAAGACTTGCTGTCCAAAAGCCTTCTATTAAGAATGCAAGAATTGTACCTCCCAAATACACTAAATAATGACAGGCAACACATTGCCATAAAACGTTTGGCTTCCATTCTTCTCCCAAAACCTACAAACTTCATTGATAAAATCTGACCCAAATTTTTAGGATAAACCCAACATTATTATCGTTGTTGTATCAAATATGTCAGACAATAAGTTCCATAGAAAATTAGCAATAGAACATTGCACAAATATAGCACTCTTGTCTAAATAGAATATTTCATCATTAAGAGAACTTCGGATTCTCATCAATAAGAGTCTTGTTCAAAGAGTGGTCAGGAATTGGAATTATTTCACGTTAAAGAATTTTAGTTGTCCTAACTATTATTGTGAAGTGCTTAGAAGAAGAATCTTGCTTCCAGAATTTGAGTTAGTTAAAGTAATATACTTGCAGCGAAGCATTCATATCTAAATGCGGAAGCCGAACTAGGAAGCTAGATCATAACACCGTAATGCATTTATCCCATTGATTTTGATTGATCAATTAAAATTTATTGTGATATTCATTCAGTTAAAAGTTAGGTTAGAGGCAAGGTAATTGATAGAAGTTCTAAACCTGCATTTGGCAACTTCACAAGATAGAAATACAGAAAATCATGAGGGACACAAAATTGTTAAGAGAAGACATAGGTACAAAAGCAAGCAAAATGCCGCAATCTTAGGGCAGGTTTCCTCTATACTTTCTGCCCAAAATATGGGAACTATGGAAAAAATATTCACTATCTTTACTGTCTCGTTATCTTTGTATATGTATCTTGGCAATTGACATAGCTACCAAGAACAGGGCCAAATGCTCCTGTTACAAGGCCAATCTCTTCAGCTATTCTTTTGCTATTCTTCAACCTAGTTTTGTTTGTACCTCTTACTTCTAATGTGGTGCTAAACTTAAAAATAGTGTTTAAAAACAGGGGCTGAAGCTGAAATTGGGAGATTGAGACTCAGTATTGTATTTGATAGCTGGATATTAAAGTAACCATCTGTTACATGCCAATGCAGGAATGAATATTCGAGTTCAGAGCTCGCTTTAGGCACTATATATACATTTGCTTACTTAAAAAATAAAACACCCCTTAAAAATCACCTGATTCAACCAAGCTATCAATAAAGTAAAATCTACAACATTATGATGAAGACCAACCATCCAAATGCTGATTAAAATAACCATCCGATTTATACAGTATCACATCATGTTTAACATGAATTTATTAGCAAATACAACAACAATCATACATCTAATATTAAGGCAATATGGTTATGTTGAATTATCACCAAAGACAAAAGCAAACTGATATTTAATTGATTGACTTAATGAGTACGTAGCTAGACTTGAGGATCATATATGCATTTAAATTACTACAACGAACCTTTAAAAGGACTCATATACAGAGCTTTATTGCTTACAAACAAAAAACGCGTCAAATAGCACCTGATTCAAATAAGATAAAAACTTAATAACACCAAATATCAGTCCCTAGAATAGAAACCAACCATCCGACAACTTGCTAAAGTAACCATCCTTGAGAATTTAATATTTATGTAACGTTTTATTTTACTAAAAAGAACATATCTCTGATCAAATTTCATAAAACAATGTCTATAAACATAATACGTTTTTTTTCATTCAAAGTTATAATATAAATACAAAATGATGAGGTCGTACAAATTATAAATTATTATCTAGAGATTAAAAATCATACTTAGTTTACTTGCATATTGTGTCAGAGTCTAAGATTTCTATATATAATGCAATCAGGAGTTTACGTAGCATGAATTTTTCTTTCCCTTGGCTTCGACTTCCTTCCAAGATCATTGGAAGTCCTCCATTGGAGTGAGTGTCCTTCGAAAATTTTGCCCCTTACAAATCAATTATATCAAGTTGTTGACATAAAACTACAATCTAGTAATAGAAAACAACTTTGGCACATGATAAAGGTAAGACCTTGTCCTCAAGATGTTCAAATTAAATGTTAATTAATTTGAACTTATGATTTGGCGTCTACATCAATTTATTTTCCCTCTTTATTTTTCACATTAAATATTTGACTGCACAAGGCAATGAATCAGTTCGGACCGTCCAGTTCACAAACCTTTTTTTCTCCCCTACCAAAATGAAGTTATTTTGGTCTATTTTGAAAAAAAAAAAAAACAGCCCTAACCCTAAATGGCTATACCCCTTGAAGGCCCTCTTCCTCACCATGATCTCTCGTCGCATGTGATGTGAAGTAGATGAAGAGGAGAAATGCGAAAAAAAGAACGAGCAGATCCAGACAAAATTATGTATTTGAATTTAGGGCCAATGCTACGGTGAGGAAGCAATTTTTATTCCTCATCTTGTGAAACATATGTGGGCAAACGATAAACAAATGCGTGTGGTGTGTGTCTCGACGGAGGAGGACAAGATCTGCAAACTGTCAAAATTTGTGTTGCCTGTTAATCGAAAAGGATTAATCAAGGAAATTAATTAATGGTTAATGTTGTTAATTAAGGTTATGGGCTTTTTTATTGGACCTCGAATGTTTTTGTTATCTAGTTGGTCTCCAGTTGATTGTTGTTGGTTTTGTCGATGAAAATGTGACAATTTATTTTTTTCACATGAAAGTTTGGGTTGGGGGAAAAAATAACTTATTTTCGATGGAATTGTGTGGTTTTTGGTTAGAATAGATTGTATAAGAGTGTTGTTTGTTATAGAAAAAAATAGTTAAGTGACTTATAATTTGTTAAAACTTAATTTAATTTGGATTTTAGATGAAGTTACAATCAGTGATGGAGCTTGAAAGAAATTTTTGGAGGGACTAAAAATCTAATGAAAAAAATTATATAATAGTATTATATTAAAAAAATTATAAATGTAATTATTTTACTTTTAACTTTATTAATTAAAATGTAGGATTACATGTGGTTAAGGTTAACTAAAAAAATAAATATGATTTCTGTAAAAAAAATTGTTTAGATTAATAAATCAATTTGATTTTAAATAAAAAGTCAATTTTAAAAAATAATTACTTTTTACATAAAAAAAAGTAGTTTTTGCCCATGAAAACTTATTTTTATCTAAAAAATTATTTTTTTAATCTAAAAACTAATTTTTCTTTTCAAAAACACTGATTTTTTATTTAAATTATACAAAAACGATTACGACTTATAAATTATTTTGTAACATTTTAAAAGATTAATTTTATTTTTGATAATATTTATCTCTCAAAAGTCTCAAGCTAATTATTGTTGGTATTATTTTCATTACAATCAAATAATATAATACAACAAAATAAAATGTTAAATTTCTAATAAAATAAAAATATTAAAATTTATTAATATAAACAGTGTTGATACTACAATAACATTTAACTTGTAATGTTGATTTAAAATAAAATATTAACTTTTGATTAATAACTGATATTACTATTAGTTATACTATAATTTTCATTATTCTAAAATTAAAATAATGCATGAAAATATATGAGAAACCAAATATAATTCAGTGTAATATTGATTTAAATATATGCATGCAAGGAAAAGAGTTTTAAAGAATGGTGAAGATAGGTGTTGAACCCAAGTATATAAGTTGGAAGCATATTATTTTAACTAATTGAGCTAACTTATTTTTCTTTGAGATAGAACTATTTAAAAAAGTTTTGAGGGGGTCGTGGCCCCGTTGTCCCAACAAAGCTCTGTCACTAGTTGCAATGATATCAATTTTATGTTATAAATTTTATTTATTAGTACGTTAAATAGTATATGATAGTATACGATGATAAAATTAGCAAGAGAAAGAAAATTATTGGTATCATGAAGTAGTTTAAGATTATGACAAAAGGTAATAATTTAAAGCTTTCATACACAGAATAATGTATAGTTTAGAAAGTACAAGAGAATGTATTAATGGCATGATTGGGCAATTAAAAAGTGTCTACGTAATTTTTTCACACACAGAACAATGTATGAAATGTTTTTGAAATTAAAAATTAAATAGATTGACTTTAAATTAATAATTTAATGGGATTCAATTTGATAAAAATAAACGTACTGGTATTATCTTTATCGTATAATTAATTATGTTCATTCGTAAATAATTATTTTTTTGTTTTAAAAATAATTATTTTTTGTAATAGCATAAAAATTTTGAATAAGATTAGGAGCCTCTTCCATCCACATTGTATTAGGATTGGTAAGGGCTATTTTTGCTAAGAATAATTCTCCACATATAAGCGTTTTTCCATACAAGTTTTTACAAGTCATTTATATTCACGCGCTTTCAGCCGTTACTGCACGTTCTTCTTTTTCTTCTTCTTTTTGCTGCACGTTCTTCTTCTTCTCTTTCGTTATCGTCGTCACCAACACCACCACTTTCTCCTCTTCCTCCTTCTTTTTTCATTGAAATTTCTTCTAGTTAATTTTTTTGTTACTAGTTTATGATTTTGTAGGTGAATAATGTTTCATCGTTGATGTTTTAAATTGAATATAATATAAAAGTTCTACATTGAAAAAAATATTTTTCTGTATTTGTAGTAAATTTGGGTGTAACAAAAAGATATTTGGGTATAACACGAAGATATTTGGGTGTATTTTAAGAATTTTTTGGGTGTATTTTTATTCCAATAAGTTCTGCATAATTCAAAACTCTTCCTCTTCCTCACATTCTGCTACTTCTTTTGTTTTCATCATCATCACTATCTTCTTCTTCTTTTTTTTTCTTATTCATCTTTTTCTTTTTGTTTTACCTTCTCAATTTTCTTCTTGTTTTACTCTCTTAACAAGAATAAAAACAAAAAATCAAACAAAGAAGAAGAAAAAACACATAATGCTGCAAAATTACTTGGAAGATGATGAACTTACATTCATTTAACTAAAAGAAAGAAAGAAATAAAGAAAAAAAGAAGAAAAAATGTAGCATTGGAGAAAATATTTTTCTATATTTGAAGCAAATTTGGGTGTAACACGAAAATATTAGGGTGTAACACGAAGATATTTGGGTGTATTTTTAAGAATTTTGGGTGTATTTTTATTCTGATAAGTTCTGCATAATTCAAAACTCTTCTTCTTTCTCCTCCTCATCTTCTACTGTTTCTTCTTCCTCATCTTCTTGTTTTGTTTTCTTATAATTCTTCTTGAGAGAAAAAAATCAAAAAAAGAAGAAAAATACATAATGTTACAAAATCAATAGAAAGAGAAAGAGGGAAAAATGCAGCAACAACAACAGTAATAAAAAAATAGCGATGAAGATGAAACACGCAAAAAAAAGGAGAAACGCAAAGAAGAAGGAGAAGAAGAAGGAAGAGGAAGAGGATGAGGAACGTGAAGCACGCTATGAAAACCGTTGAGTAGCGCGCGTGTGGTTTGGCCCAACTTGTATGACTTGTAAACCCAAATGACTTGTATGTGTAGCACTACTCTTTTGCTAATTCATGGGCCAATTTGTTTCCACTTCTTTTAACATGAGTGAAAGCCACTAATCTAAAGTTACACATCAAAGATAGAGCATCTACTACAAAAACTCCGAAGCAAGTTGGGTTTGGTCTGCGTGTTTGAGTGCATTTACCACTTCTATTCAATCACTCTCTATAACAATCTCCATAAAGCAACATTCTTTTGCTAGCTTTATCCCAAAATATACTGCAAGAGCCTCCACTTCATGGGCCTTAAATGGTTGTGTTATGGGCCATATTACTGTAGCAAGAATGTGACCCATACCATTCCTAACCACCGCCTCAATTCATCCATTATTACTATTGGATATGGTTGCATCCACATTAATTTTAATGAGAGTGGTAGTTGGTGGTTCCCAATTATGCTTCATTTGGGTGGTGGTCATTACAGAGCCTCTCTTCTTTTTCTGTTCTTGAACTTTTCGAAATTTGTTCGCTATTCTCTTTGCATGTGTCCACTTCTGCTTCAATTATGTCTTCTCTACCTTCGAAGGTTCTTCTATTTCTCGCAATCTACAATTGGTGCATCAGGGTGCAGAGTAGAGTTTCTTTTTTTCTCTTCCAAATTTCCCAACAATATAGCAACCCATTCCTTCAGAGTAGTTCCAGCCTCATCTTCCGTTCTCAGTAGCAATGGGGTCACAAACCAGAACTTCTTTGTGAACTAACATCCCCGAATTATGTGGCTTTCCATTTCTTCCTTGTTCCAACATCTAGTACATAATAGAGCTCTCATCATTCTTCTTTTATAGAGATTTTTGTTCGTAGGGAGGGATCCATAGATCAAACGCCAAAGAAAATTCTTCGATCTTGGGGATGCTTTAATTTGCCAGACTTCTTTCCAAGTAACCTCCTTTTTTCCTTCACTCTCTGTGTCTGTGGACTGGTTCTGATTTATGGTTTTAATTTCATGGTATGCTTAATTTGACTTTAAAAATGCCATCTCTAGCTGTTTTCTATATAAACATGTCTGGTTGGTCTGTTCTTGGGATTGAAATGTTTAGGATTTCTTGGCTCTCAAATGGTAGAAATATTTGTTCTATTAAATCTCTGTTATAAGTCATGTCTTCTGTTTGAATGAATTCTGCCACTTGTGCTGTTAAATCCAAAGTATTTGGTGGAGTCCATGGCTTGGAGCCATTTTGTGTCGGAAGCCATGGATCCTTCCAAATGCTGACATTTCTTCCATCTCCAATTTTCCAATATCCACCTCTCTCAATAATGCCTTTAGCTTGCCATATGCTTCTCCAAATATAGCTTGGTACCCAACCTAGATTCGAGTTCAAGAAGGATTTTTTGTCAAAGTTTTTACCTTTTAGAATTCTTATTGCCAACGAGTCTGGGTTGTTGATTATTCTCCACCCGTGTTTCGCCAGCAACGCCAAATTGAAAGCCTCCACTTCTCTAAACCCCAAACCTCCTCTGTCTTTAGGTAAATACAACTTCTCCCATCTGACCCAATGTATCTTTCCCTCCCCCTCCCTCGAACCCCAATAGAATCTGTTAATCAATGCATCTATATGGCTACAGAGGCTTTTCGGCAACTTGAAATAGCCCATTATATAGGTCAGGGTAGCCTGAACACCTGACTTTATAAGAATCTCCTTTCCCACTCTTGATAATGTCTTCTCCTTCCAAACTCTCTCTTGAACAAACTCAAAAGCCCTCTTCTTAGATCTCGCCACAAAGTTGGTAAGCCTAAGTACTTTGAGTGTCTTTCCACCACCTTAAACCCTATCCGATCTTGGATTATCATCTGTCTGTTAGTAGGAATGTTTTGGCTAAAAGACATTTCTGACTTCTCTAGGTTGATGTGTTGTCCTGACACATTCTGGTAAGCATTAAGTACTTCCATCATGGCTTGGGTTGATTGATCAAAGGCCCTAGTAAATAAAATACTATCGTATGAAAAGAATATATAGATGGTTTATTTTTGGGCTGTGTCTGGCTATCTTGATCCCCTAAATCTGTCCATTTTCCTGTGCTCTGTTTAGATTACCGGAGAGTACCTCTGCATAAAGAATGAACAGGTAGGGGGAAATCAGATCCCCATGCCTTAGTTCTCTCCCTGGTTGAAAGACTTTCCCTGGGACCCCATTTAGTAATATCAAGAAGGACATCGTACTCACACATCTCCAAATAGTTTGAACCCACTTGTCCGAAAATCCCATGGAGATTTGGACTTCTCTTAAAAAAATCTATTCAACTCTATCGTAGGCTTTCTCCATGTCGAGCTTCATCCCCACATACCCTTTATTTCCCCTGTCTTCTTCTTCATGTAGTTGAAGGTATCAAATGCAACCAAACCATTATCTGTAATAAGCCTCCCGGGAACAAAAGTGCTCTTATTTTTTCTTACAATCTGAGGTAAGATGCTCTTTAGTCTATTCGCCATTGTCTTGGTAGCTATCTTCATGATCACATTCTATAATGAGATTGGCCTGAATTCCCTTGTATGGTTTGGTGTAGCTACCTTGGGTATCATGCAAATGTGGGTGTGGTTAATCAGTTTTGGATCAGCACCTTCATTAAGAATCTTGAGCACTATTTTAGTTACTTCTTCCTCCACTACAGGCCACATCTCTTGGATAAACAGTGCTGACATACCAGCTGGCCCAGGAGCCTTTGTCGGATGCATTTGCTGGAGAGCTTGTGTTACTTCCTCTCTAGAGAAATCCTTATTTAGAAATTGAAACTTCTCCTCATCTATTCGGCCTCCGACAACTTTACGGATCTTTGCTATATCCACTGTCTCCTCCGATGAGAAAAGTCCTTCGAAAAAACTCCTTATCACACATTCAATTTTTTTCTCATTTTCTAACTTTCTTCCTGCATCATCTATTATCGCTTCGTGATAAACCACTATTTTGTGATATTTCTTATGCTCAATTGAGTGGTTTCTATCAAGTCTTTGCTCACTTATTCATATAAATTGCAAGGTTTTACAATTCCTTCCTTATTCCTTAATATATGTGAAAATATGTTTTCTAGACCATAAAATTATTAATTTTAATTATCCTTTATTACCATTCGATGCCGTGATCCGTGTGTTGAGTATTTTCAGGCTTTATAGGGCAGGAATGGCTAAGAGAATAGAAAGGAAACATGCAAAAGTGGAAGGAACGCACGAAAATGAAGTTTTGACAGAAATGGCAGCGATGCGCACGCATGGACGACGCAGACGCACGACTTGCGCAGAACCCAAGCAACGCGCACGCGTGGACGACGCAAGCGCATGCCTAGCGCAAAGTACAAGCGACGCGTACGCATGACTGACGCATACGCATGACAAGGAAAACTTCCAAATGATGCACACGCGTGACCCACGCGCACGCGTGACGGACGCCACGTTCAAAAAGTTGCAGAATTCGCCCCTAGCGATTTTTGGATCATTTTCGGCCCAAATCCAAGCCCAGAAAACATAGATTAGAGGCTATAAAGTGGGGGAATGCATCCATTCAAAGAGAGGATGGATACAACATTCATAATTCACAATTTTAGATTTTAGATGTAGTTTTTAGAGAGAGATTCTCTCTCCTCTCTCTTAGGATTTAGGATTTAGGATTTCTTTTAATTTTAGGATTGCTTCTTCTCCATTCCAGGTTCAATGTTCCTTTAATTTAAATTCTCTTCTACTTTTATTTCTTCTAGCTTACTAGTTTATTCTATTTTTCTTGTTGATTCTCTTTTTAGCCAAATTGGCTTATGAACTCTTCATGTTAGATTTTAATTTCTATTTAATGCAATTTGAGGTATTTCAGATTTATGATTTTAATTTAGCTTTTTACATCCTTAGCTTTAATTGATGAATTGATTAAGAGGAGACACTTGAGTTGGAATGCTCAAGTGGATAGTTAATTTGGAAGTTGTTGGATAATTCTCTATTTACTAACGCTAGACCTTCCCAAGAGAGAGGACTAGGACTTGCGAATAAGAGTTAACTCAATCACTTGACTTGCCTTTATTTAGTAAGGGTTAACTAAGTAAAAATAATAACCTTTTGATACTACACTTGAGAAAATTCTAACAAGGATAGAACTTCCAATTAATCATACCGCCGATCAAGGCTTTTTAATTTAATTACATAAAACCTCTTTTTAATTTTCATTACTTTAATTTACAATCATATGCTTGTGCCCATTGCCCAAACTCTAAATTTTCCAAAAAACTCATAACCAATAATAAATACACCTCCTTGCAATTCCTTGAGAGACGACCCGAGGTTTAAATACTTCGGTTATAAATTTTATTGGATTTTGTTACTTGTGACAACCAAACTTTTGTACGAAAAGATTTTTGTTGGTTTAGAAACTATACTTACAATGAGAGCTTATTTGTAAAATTCTAGACCACGCAAGAATCTGTTCATCAAAATGGCGCTGTTGCCAGGGAATTGCAACTGTGTGCCTTATTATTGGTTATTGTAAATATTTTTTTTCTTTTACCTATTTATTTGTTTTTATTTTCATTTTTAATCTTTATTAGTTACTATAAGTTCTCACCCCTATCGCTTTGAGTTTGGTTCCAATGCTGTTGCAAGGAATGGAAATTTTAACAGAAGCATGCATCAAGGTCAAAACAATCAGAGATGGATGGAACCACAAAGATCTAATCAATCCTTTAGGCAACAACACCTTCCAAAATACCATGGACGACGACCATTCCACAATGCATGCCGAGACAATAGTTATGGTGGACCCCTTCGTGACACTACCTCCACCCAATTACTATAGTCAAGAGCCATTCCGAGGAACGTACCTAGATGATAGATATGGTGGACTCCCTTGTAGTTACCAACAAGCCCCGACATATGTTTATGAACCACCTCCTCAACATAACTCTGAACCACCATACTCACAAGCCAACTACAACCATTCACCTCCTTATGACCCTAACCCCTATCCACACCAATTCCAATCCAATTAGTCCCAAGAACCACTAATGCCCTATGCACCATGTCCATATCCATCGACCCAAGAATCAAAGGAGCATCTCAAGGAAACAGTGGAAAAATTTCATGCAACCCTTCACCAACTAGAGCAAGCGATCAATTGATTACCTTCCCGACGTTCGGATACTCAAAGAACCCCCATGGCTTCATGTGGACAATCTAATGAAGAACGTAGAATGAAAGAGATACTGGAAACTCCGACGGACAGTAAGGAGCATGACTTTGTACTGGAACAAGTGGAGGAAACCGAAATTATCGAAGAAGAAGAATTCATTGAAGACTTAGGAGATGCTAAACCTCCATGGGAGAATTGTGGAGAATTCCGTCAAGAAATTTGCCATTGATGCTACGGAGGATAGTGCACAACCCTCAAAGTAGGTATCCTATGAAGAACCAGACGGAACAACTCAAGAAGCGAGTTTCTTGATAATGACAATCATGAATCAAATTCTCCTAGTAATGAACTTGCATCCGCAAGTGAATTCTTTGAGATAGAAGAATCTTCCCCAAGTGAATACAAATATGATGTTGAGGTAGATTTTCTCAACCTCCAACTTATGACTTGATTGATGAGGAAGAAATCGAAGACTTGGATCAAGATGTGTGATGACCGGAATTCACTATCCACATATAATGAATCCGTTCTTTGGCAAGTACACCAAATTGTTGTCAAGTAATACCCACAATGGAGTGGGATCATATCCACAGAGATTAATTGGATTAAGCAAGCAATAGTTGATTAATTAGCCTAGTTAGACAAGCACAATTGGATGATAAGCAACAAGAAAGTGCAGAAAGTAAATGGCAAGAATGTAAAGTACAAGAAAGTAAAGTACTGGAAATGTAAAGTGTAGAAAATGTAAATAAACATAAAGTAAATAAAAAAAGAAAAATAAAATAAACATTGGGATCAAGAGATATTGCATTCTTCGGATTAATTAATTTCATCTCATCTTCAATCATGCAACTCATTGACCTCTTGGTAATCATGATTGATTGAGCCCCAATTCCTTGGTGACTCAATCTCTCAAATCTTGATCAATAGCCAATTCCTTGGTCTAATTGCTCATGAGAAGAGATGAAGAATGGTCCCTAATTATACCACACATCATCATAGGTCCAAGTAGATGGAGGATTATATGTCATCATATCCAAACACCAAAACCCAGATTCTACTCAAGTGTGAGAAGGAATTTCAAGCATGGTTTTATGATTCTTCTTCCAAGGTTCACATAAAACCCAAATACATTCAATCTCTTTTCCAAGATAATTGAATGCTAGCATGAAGAACAAAAATCCTTCAAGTAAATCAAAGAGAGATGAAGAGAAGAAGAAGAATAAAAATAATCAATCCATTGAAAAACAATAGAGCTCTCTTTCCCAATGGAAAGAGTTAGTAATTCATAACTAAATTATTTACAAGTAAGAAAGTGCAAGAGGAGAAGAGAATAGTGGAAAAAAGGGTCCGAAGACTCACTCCTCCAAAATGTGTCCAGCCTAATAGATCGCTCTCTAATTCTATGAAACTAAGGCCTTTATATAGGCTCTCCTAAATTACAAACTTAAATGAAATTAAAAGTAAAGTATAATGAAATGAAAATAAACTATTCTAGATGCTTCTTGTGGCCTTGATTGGTTGAAAATTATGGCTTGAATGAGAGTTGGAGTGGGCTTGGTTGAAGGTTGGGGGCTGCAGGAAGAAGTTGGCGTGTGGTTCTAAGTGCCACTCCCACTTGATTTTGCCCTTTGAAGTATGACCCACTTTACAATGATGAAAGTTTGGAGTTGGTTGGGCCTCAAAATGAACGTCCACTATAAAATATTATATATGGTTGGAAAGCCCTGGATGTCAGCTTTCTAACGCTTTTGGAATCAACTCATTTGAATCTCTGTAGCTCGAGTTATGCCCAATTAAAGGTGACTAGGTCAGTCTGTCAGGTTACCCAGCGTGCCACGCCCACTTCTGGCGTGCCACGCCCCATATGTTGTGAAACTGGCGTGCCACGCCCAAAACTGGTGTGTCACTTCCTTAATGATGCACCAAAATCTCCTCTTTGGCCATTTGAACTGGCATGCCACGCCCAAGACTCCAAGTGGCACGCCCATTGTATGAAAGGGGTTGGCGTACCACACCTTCGATATCAAGTGGCACGCCTAGGTTTTGCAATGCTAAACTAATGGCAATTTTCACCTTCGGTTTTAACGTCCACCCTAGAGTGTTATATATTGTTGGAAAGCTCTTGATGTCAGCTTTCCAAAGCCACTAATATAATCTCATTTGAACTTCTACAACTCAAGTTATGTTCCTTTGAAGATGAAGAGGTCAGGCTGGTAACTCTACAGTGACGTGTTTTTCTTCTTGTGTTTTTGGGGTCAATCTCTTCCTCAATTGTAGTGTCCATTATAAAGTGATATATATGGTTGGAAAGACCTGGATGTCTACTTTCTAATGGCACTAGAATCACTTCATTTGGAGTTGTTTAGTTCAAGATATCTTTATTTGAATGAGAGAAGGTCAGGCTGGCATATGCCCTTGCGTGCCACACCAATGCTTGGCGTGCCACGCCCATAGTGGGACTCAAAATCACTCCTCTGAAAGTTAAGCCTGGTGTGCCACGCCCAAGACACCAAGTGGCACACCCAAGTTGGAACTTCATTCTTTCAATCTTGGCGTGCCACGCCTAGAACCCAAGTGGCATGCCCAAGTCACAATTAAGGTTGGCGTGCCACGCCTTCGACATCAAGTGGCATGCCCATGTTGAACACTTCAATCTCCTTTGCTGGAATGTTGGCCTGGCGTGCCACGCCCAGAGCTCCAAATGGCACGCCTATTGATGAGAATTGGCTTCAAAGCTTGGCGTGCCATGTCCAGATTCTAAGTGGCACACCCATTGTGTTTTTCCTCCTTTTTATTGCTCTTTTCACCTGAAATTCAGTACAAACCCATTTCAAAGCAATGTACCAATATATATATCATTTGATGCATGGAATTGCATTGATTCCATGATATTATGCTCTTTTTATGGTCCTTTTTGATAAGAAAAAGGGTACATGATGCGCAGTCATCACAACACCAAACTTAAATTTTGCTTGTCCTCAAGCAAACAAAGAATCATGCAATAGATTTTGACAAACAAAGGTGAGAGAGTAGCAATATTTTTGTTCATGGTTGGCTAGTTTCTTATGCATGCTACAATCACAAAAGAAATTCAAATGATTGATGCTTCTATCTAGTTCATTTTATGAGACCTTTTTCTTTATGTTTCTTCCTTGAAGCAAGCTTTTAATTCTTTTCTTATCTTAGATTCTTGGGTGCTTTGCACCATGTGTTGAAAGCTACGACTCTAAATGCTTTGTTTTCAAGTATTACTACTTGATATATAAGCACCACAAGCATTTAATTAGAGGACTCTTTAAGCTCATTTGTTTCCTTTTTTTTTTTACTCTCTAATCATTGATTCTCAGAGCCTTGAGCTTTGAGGGAGTGCTTTTGCAATTGAGCCTAGCCTTGACTCTAAGTGTTTTGTTTTCAAGCTTTTTGCTTGATAATAAACACCACAAGTACTTAACAAATGAATTGTCATTGGTACTCAGAGCCTTCAACTTTCTCATTCTTTCCCTTTTCTTTTATTGCCTTATTTGCATTTGTTTCTTCAAGGTTTTCATGATTTCAAAAATTTCATAAAATGTCCTAGATGAAAACTTTAATTAAACAAATTCAAATGCAATTAAGCAATAATAATCATGCTAGCTTCCCAATACTTATAAGCTCATACTAACTTCTTCTTTAATGACCTTGTTTGTTTAAGATCATGACTCTTAATTACCTTGAACTCACAAAAATCCAAGATGGTAGTCATAATGTCATAGCACATGTTACAATTCAAAAATCAAGCTATGCCTATTTAAAGGAGCAATCACACAGTCATACAAGGAAATAGAAGACAATCATGCAATTTAAAATACTGGAAATAAATAAGAGGAAAAGGAACTTTACCACCTTGTAATTCATCTTCATTATTGTTGTCGTTTTCCTCCTATTCCTTCCCTTCCCACACCAAACTTAGAATGATTTCTTGTCCTCAAGCAACAATTAAAACAATGGTAATAGGGTTTATGATGGTTCATGAGTGTCTTTAACAATGAAATATGAGTGATGCATGTGCTCAAACAAGCAGAGTTAAGGATACAATAAGGGCACAAGAAGTAAAACAGAGGCAATATGATTGCATTAATAAGTGGTGTGCATGGCACATAGTATGAAAAATAAGTGGCAACACCAAACTTAGTGTGACACCTTCATTTTAGAATAATGCAAGTGCCCAGTGAAGCTTAGGAAATCAAATTGTTGCATAGCAACACAAAACTTAGAATGCAATCATATGCCAAATTATTGAAAATAAACAAAGCAAAGAAAGAAAATGTTACCTACGGCTGGGTTGTCTCCCAACAAGTGCTCTTTTAATGTCATTACCTTGACATGTTGTTCTCAACTTTCTTCCTCTTCTTCCAATTGATTAATAGAAATAACCTCAAAGGAGTAGAGGAGAAGCTTGATGCCCCCTGTTTTGAGTGCCTCCCAGCAAGCTTTCTTTTGTTGTTAGCTTGAGTGAACTTGCTTATTGGAGTAGGGGTTGGATTGTTCTTTGACCCTCTCTTTTTCATGGATATTGTCATTTGTTTCTTGGTCACAATCCTTATTCTAGTGCTTTGGTTGATTGACCTCACTTCTTTGTTTTTAACACTTGTGTGTTGTGGGATGGTTGGATTGTCCTCTTCATCAAGAACTTCTTGGAATGGTAGCTGATGAGTGGATAATTTATACGCTTTTGGCATTATTTTTAGTATGTTTTTAGTATATTTTAGTTAGTTTTTATTATATTTTTATTAGTTTTTATTTAAAATTCACTTTTATGGACTTTACTATGAGTTTGTGTGTTTTTCTGTGATTTCAGGTATTTTCGGGCTGAAATTGAGGGACCTGAGCAAAAATCTGATTCAGAGGCTGAAAAAGGACTGCAGATGCTGTTGGATTCTGACCTCCCTACATTCGAAGTAGATTTTCTGGAGCTATAGAAGCCCAATTGGCGCGTTCTCAATTGCGTTAGAAAGTAGACATCCTGGGCTTTCCAGCAATATATAATAGTCCATACTTTGCCCGATATTTGATGGCCCAAACAGGCATTCTAAGTCAGCTTCAGAATTTCCGGCGTTAAACGCCGGAACTGGCACAAAAGTGGGAGTTAAACGCCCAAACTGGCACAAAAGCTGGCGTTTAACTCCAAGAAAAGTCTCTACACATAGAAGCTTCAATGCTCAGCCCAAGCACACATCAAGTGGGCCCAGAAGTAAATTTTTATGTCATTTACTCATTTTTGTAAACCCTAAGCTACTAGTTCTCTATAAATAGAACCTTTTGCTATTGTATTTTCATCTTGGGATCACTTTAGATCATGGTTCATCTTAGTTCTTCTGGTTCCCTCTCTGGGGCCGAAGCCAATGATCACCATTATCACTTATGTATTTTCAACGATGGAGTTTTTACACACCATAGATTAAGGTGTGGAGCTCTGCTGTACCTCGAGTATTAATGCAATTACTATTGTTCTTCTATTCAATTCAGCTTATTCTTGTTCTAAGATATCACTTGTTCCTCAACTTGATGAATGTGATGATCCGTGACACTCATCATCATTCTTACCTTTGAACGTGTTCCTGACAACCACCTCCGTTCTACCTTAGATTGAGTGGATATCTCTTGGATTCCTTAATCAGAATCTTCGTGGTATAAGCTAGAATCCATTGGCGGCCATTCTTCAGAGTCCGGAAGGTCTAAACCTTGTCTGTGGTATTCTGAGTAGGATTCAGGGATTGAATGACTGTGACGAGCTTCAAACTCGCGATTGTGGGGCGTTAGTGACAGACGCAAAAGAATCACTGGATTCTATTCTGACATGATCGAGAACCGACAGATGAATAGCCGTGCTGTGACAGAGCGCGTTGAACATTTTTACTGAGAGGACGGGACTGTAGCCATTGATAACGGTGATGCCCAACATACAGCTTTCCATGGAAAGGAGTAAGAAGGATTGGATGAAGACAGTAGGAAAGCAGAGAAACGGAAGGGACAAAGCATCTCCATACGCTTATCTGAAATTCTCACCAATGAATTACATAAGTATCTCTATCTTTATTTTATG
>NC_029780.3:87299690-87303205 GCF_000817695.3 Arachis duranensis
ATGATGACCATAGCTTGCTTCATACCAACAATCTCCGTGGGATCGACCCTTACTCGCGTAAGGTTTATTACTTGGATGACCCAGTGCACTTGCTTGTTAGTTGTGCGAAGTTGTGATAAAGAGTTGAGATTGCAATTGAGCGTACTATGTTGATGGCGCCATTGATGATCACAATTTCGTGCACCAAGTTTTTGGCGCTGTTGCCGGGGATTGTTTGAGTTTGGACAACTGACAGTTCATCTTGTTGCTTAGATTAGGTATTGTTCTTCAGAGTTCTTAAGAATGAATTCTAGAGTTTCAGATGATGTTTTCATCATCACAGGAGCTAGTTGATTCCCATCAATTTGGTTGTTGTATGTAATGTCTTGCTGAAGCTTGGCTAACCATGTCTAATCTTTTTAGACTGAAGCTTTAGACTAACATTGCATGATTCCTGGAATTCATATTAAAAATTTTGAGTTTCTTATTTTCTTTTCAAAAAATAATTTAAAAAAAATCTCTTTATTTTCTCTTCCATATAATTTTCGAAAAATCCAAAAAAATTACAAAATCATAAAAACCAAAAATAATTTTATGTTTCTTGTTTGATTCTAGTGTCTAATTTTAAGTTTGGTGTCAATTGCATGTCTTTATTCTTCTAATTTTCAAAAATTACATGCATTATGTTCTTCATTGATCTTCAAGTTGTTCTTGATGATTTCCTTGCTCTGATCTTTAAATTCTCTTGTCTTGAGTGTTTTGTTGTTTCTCATATGCATTCTCAATTCGTTAGTGTCAATAGTATACAAACTTCTAAGTTTGGGGTCTTGCATGCATTGTTTATTTGATCTTAGTTGCATTTTGATTATTCCTCATCATTAAAAATTCAAATCTTAGTTTCATTTTTTATTATTCCTCATCATTAAAAATTAAAAAAAAAATTTAATTTGTGTCTTTTCAAGTCAATAATACAGAGAATTGAAGATTCAGAACATACAGCAGAGGAATTACACAGAAAAAGCTGGGCGCTCAAAACGCCCAGTGAGGAAGGAAAACTGGCATTTAAACGCCAGCCAGGGTACCTGGCTGGGCTTTAATGCCCAAAAGGGTAGCATTTTGGGCGTTAAACGCCAGAATGGATACCATTCTGGGTGTTTAACGCCAGGATGGCACAAGAGGGAAGATTTTGTTTTTAATTCAGATTTTTTTTCAAGTTTCCATAATTTTTCAAAATCAAATCTTTTTCAAATCATATCTTTACAATCATATATTTTCAAAATCAATTTCTTTCCATTTTTCAAAAATACTTGCTAACAATTAATGATTTGATTCAACATTTCAAGTATGTTGCCTTTTCTGTTGAGAAAGGTTTAATGTCTGAATCATATCTTTTAAATTTCTTGTTAGCCAAGTCATTAATTTTAAAAATCAAATCTTTTTAAATTGTTTTTCAATCATATCTTTTTAATCACATCTTTTTCAAAATAGTTTTCAATCATATCTTTTTGATTTCTAATTTCAAAATCTTTTTCAAAAACACTTTATTTCTTTCCTAACTTTTTGTTTACCAACTTCAATTTTCGAAAATCATTCATCAAATTTTCAAAATTTCTTTTAATCATTTTAAAATCTTTTATTTTATTTTCGAAAGTTCTTCCCCTCTTCTCACATCCTTCTATTTAAGGACTAACACTCCTCCACTATCAACAATTCGAACTCTATCTCTCTTGATAAGTTTGAATTCTCCTTCTTCTACCTCTTCCTTCTATTCTTCTTTTCCTCTGACATCTCAAGAAATCTCTATACTGTGACATAGAGGATTCCATATTTTCTTGTTCTCTTCTCTTTCATATGAGCAGGAGCAAAGACAAAAGCATTCTTGTTAAGGCTGACCCTGAACCTAAAAGGACCTTGAAGCGAAAGCTAAGAGAAGCTAAAGCACTACTCTCTGTAGAGGACCTAACAGAAATCTTCAAACAAGAAGAAGACATGGCAGCCAAAAACAACAACAATGCCAACAATGCAAGGAAGGTGCTGGGTGACTTTACTGCACCTACTCCCGACTTCTATGGGAGAAGCATCTCTATCCCTGCCATTGGAGCAAACAACTTTGAGCTTAAGCCTCAATTAGTTTCTCTAATGCAACAGAATTGCAAGTTCCATGGACTTCCATTGGAAGATCCTCATCAGTTTTTAGCTGAATTCTTGCAAATTTGTGACACTGTCAAAACCAATGGGGTTGAACCTGAGGTCTACAGACTTATGCTATTCCTTTTTGCTGTAAGAGACAGAGCTAGGATATGGTTGGACTCACAACCTAAAGAAAGCCTGAACTCTTGGAAAAAGCTAGTCAATGCCTTCTTGGCAAAGTTCTTTCCACCTCAAAAATTGAGTAAGCTTAGAGTGGAAGTCCAAACCTTCAGATAAAAGGAAGGTGAGTCCCTATATGAAGCTTGGGAAAGATACAAACAATTGATCAGAAAGTGTCCCTCTGACATGCTTTCTAAATAGAGCATCATAGGTATCTTCTATGATGGTCTGTCTGAGCTGTCCAAGATGTCATTGCACAGCTCTGCTGGAAGATCTCTTCATCTGAAGAAGACGCTTGCAGAAGCTCAAGAACTCATTGAAATGGTTGCAAATAACCAATTCATGTACACTTCTGAAAGGAATCCTGTGAACAATGGGACGAATTAGAAGAAAAGAGTTCTTGAGATTGATACTCTGAATGCCATATTGGCTCAGAACAAAATATTGACTCAGCAAGTTAATATGATTTCTCAAAGTCTGTCTGGAATGCAAGCTGCACCAAGCAGTACTAAGGATGCTTCATCTGAAGAAAAAGCTTATGATCCTGAGAACCCATCAATGGAAGAGGTGAATTACATGGGAGAACCCTATGGAAACACCTATAATTCTTCATGGAGAAATCATCCAAATCTCTCATGGAAGGATCAACAGAGACCTCAACAAGGTTTCAACAACAATAATGGTGGAAGAAATAGGTTTAGCAATGACAAGCCTTTTCCATCATCTTTTCAACAACAGATAGAGAATTCTAAGCAGAGCCACTCTGACTTAGCAACCATGGTCTCTGATCTAATCAAAACCACTCAAAGTTTCATGACTGAAATAAGGTCCTCCATTAGAAACTTAGAGGCACAAGTGGGTCAGCTGAGTAAGAAAATTACTAAACTCCCTCCTAGCACTCTCCCAAGCAATACAGAAGAGAATCCAAAAGGAGAGTGTAAGGCCATCAACATGACTGAATTTGGAGAGGAGGAAGAGGCAGTGATCGCCACTGAAGAAGACCTCAATGGATGTCCACTGGCTTCCAATGAGTTCCCTAATGAGGAACCATGGGAATCTGAGGCTCACACTGAGACCATAGAGATTCCATTGGATTTACTTCTGCCATTCATGAGCTCTGATGAGTATTCTTCCTCTGAAGAGGACGAAGATGTCACTGAAGAGCAAGTTGCTAAGTACCTTGGAGCAATCATGAAGCTAAATGACAAGTTATTTGGTAATGAGAC
>NC_029780.3:87303283-87305453 GCF_000817695.3 Arachis duranensis
TATGGACTTGTAGAGGATGTTCTGGTAAAGATTGAAGACCATTACATCCCTGCTAATTTCATAGTCCTAGAGACTGGGAAGTGCATGGATGAATCCATCATCCTTGGCAGACCCTTCCTAGCCACAGCAAAAGCTGTGATTGATGTTGACAGAGGAGAATTGATCATTCAAGTGAATGAAGAATCCTTTGTGTTTAAGGCTCAATGATATCCTTCTGTAACCATGGAGAGGAAGCATGGAGAGCTTCTCTCAAAACAGAGTCAAACAGAGCCCCCACAGTCCAACTCTAAGTTTGGTATTGGGAAGCCACAACCAAATTCTAAGTTTGGTGTTGAACCCCCACATTCAAACTCTAAGTTTGGTGTTGGAAGGTTCCAACATTGCTCTGAACATCTGTGAGGCTCCATGAGAGCCCACTATCAAGCTACTGACATTAAAGAAGCGCTTGTTAGGAGGCAACCCAATGTTATATTTATATATTTTGCATTGTTATTTTATGTTTTCTATAGGTTGATGATCATGTGAAGTCACAAAAATAATTGAAAAAGAAAAAACAGAATGAAAAATAGAAAGAAAAATAGCACACCCTGGAGGAAAAAGCTTGCTGGCATTTAAACGCCAGTAAGGGCAACAAATGGGCGTTTAACGCCCAGTCTCACCATTCTGGGCGTTTAACGCCAGAAAGGGGCACCAGACTGGCGTTTAACATCAGAAAAGGGCAGCAGCCCGGCGTTTAACGCCAAGATTGGTAGAAAGGGCGTTTTACATGCCACTTGGTGCAGGGATGAGCTATCCTTGACACCTCAGGATCTGTGGGCCCCACAGGATCCCCACCTATCCCACCACTCTCTCTCTTCTTCACCCATTCACCAATCACCTCAATACCTCCTCTTTAAAAATCTCTCACCTATCAAATCCCACCATTCTCTTCACCACTCACATCCATCCTTCATAAAACCCCACCTACCTCACCATTCAAATTCAAACCACTTCCCCTCCCAAACCCACCCATAATGGCCAAACCATACCCCCCTCTCCACCCCTATATAAACCCATCTTCACCCCCTCATTTTCACACAACCTAAACACTACTTCTCCCCCTTGGCCAAAACACAAAGCCTCCCTCCATCTCCTCTATTTCCTCTTCTTCTACTCTTTTCTTTCCTCTTTTGCTCGAGGACGAGCAAACCTTCTAAGTTTGGTGTGGTAAAAGCGTTGCTTTTCATTTTTCCATAACCTTTATGGCACCTAAGGCCGAAGAAACCTCTAGAAAGAGGAAAGGGAAGGCAAAATCTTCCACCTCCGAGTCATAGGAGATGGAGAGATTCATCTCAAGGGTGCATTAAGACCACTTCTATGAAGTTGTGGCCATGAAGAAGGTGATCCCCGAGGTCCCTTTCAAACTCAAAAAGAGTGAATATCCGGAGATCCAACATGAGATCCAAAGAAGAGGTTGGGAAGTTCTTACCAACCCCATTCAACAAATGATTCAAGAGTTCTATGCCAATGCATGGATCACCAAGAACCATGATCAAAGTGTGAACCCAGACCCAAAGAATTGACTTACAATGGTTCGGGGGAAATGCTTAGATTTTAGTCTGGAAAATGTAGGGTTGGCATTCAACCTGCCCATGATACAAGGAGATGAACACCCCTACACTAGAAGGGTCAACTTTGATCAAAGATTGGACCAAGTCCTCATAGACATTTGTGAAGAGGGTGCTCAATGGAAGAGAGATTCAAGAGGGAAGCCGGTTCAACTGAGAAGGCATGACCTCAAGCCCGTGGCTAGGGGATGGTTGGAGTTTATCCAACGCTCAATCATTCCCACTAGCAACCGGTCCGAAATTACTATAGACCGGGCTATCATGATTCATAGCATCATGATTGGAGAGGAAGTAGAAGTTCATGAGGTTATATCCCAAGAACTTTATAAGGTGGCAGACAAGTCCTCTACCTTGGCAAGGTTAGCCTTCCCTCATCTCATTTGTCACCTCTGTAATTCAGTTGGAATTAACATAGAGGGAGACATCCTCATTGATGAGGACAAGCCCATCACTAAGAAAAGGATGGAGCAAACAAGAGATCCCACTAATGGACATGAGGAAATTCCTCACCATGAAATCCCTGAGATGCCTCAAGGGATACACTTTCCTCCACAAAACTATTG
>NC_029780.3:87306674-87306846 GCF_000817695.3 Arachis duranensis
TCTGCACTCGAAATGGATTTTCTGGAGCTACAGGAGTCCAATTGGCGCGCTCCCAACGGCGTTGGAAAGTAGACATCCAGGGCTTTCCAGAAATATATAATAGTCCATACTTTGCACAAGGATAGACGACGTAACTTGGCGTTAAACGCCAAGTTCATGCTGCTGTCTGGAG
>NC_029780.3:87309714-87310335 GCF_000817695.3 Arachis duranensis
CTAGCCGAATTCAAGGAAATATTACAGGAAACAAGAATGGCTAACAGGAATATAGAAGTGCAATTAAAGCAGACAGAAAAGCAACTTTCAAAACAAATAGCAGAAGAATGCCAAGCAGTTCAATTAAGAAGTGGGAAAACATTAAATACCTCACTTCAAAACAGCAGGAAGCCAAGAAATGAACAGATGTCTACTCAAAATACCTCTGAGGACAATCAGAGCCCAGAGAGGAATGAAGTTGGCGCTGAACGCCCAGCCCATGCTCATTCCTGGCGTTCAACGCCAGAAACAAGCATGGATCTGGCGTTGAACGCCCAAAAGGAACATGGTTCTGGCGTTCAAACTCCAGTAACAAACAAGGAGGTGGCGTCTAACGCCACTCCAGCTTCCACACCTGGCATTCAAATGCCAGTGGGTGATCAGTCACATACAAGTGCTGATAACAACCCTCCTAAAAAGGCTTCCCAACCCACTTCTACAGGCAATCAACCTGCAGCAACTAAGGTTGAGGAATACAAAGCCAAAATGCCTTATCCTCAAAAACTCCGCCAAGCGGAACAGGATAAGCAATTTGCCCGCTTTGCAGACTATCTCAGGACTCTTGAAATAAAGATTCCGTTT
>NC_029780.3:87321210-87323994 GCF_000817695.3 Arachis duranensis
CTAAATGATGCACAGAAGAATTACACAACCACAGAAAAAGAGCTACTTGCAGTGGTTTACGCCATTGATAAATTCAGATCCTATTTAGTAGGATCAAAAGTGATTGTGTACACTGATCATGCTGCTCTTAAATATCTACTCACAAAGCAGGATTCAAAACCCAGACTCATCAGATGGGTGTTGCTTCTGCAAGAGTTTGATATAGAAATAAGACAGAAAAGGGACAGAGAATCAAGTGGCAGATCACCTGTCCCGAATAGAACCAGTGAAAGGGGCGTCCTCCCTCTCACTGAGATCTCTGAAACCTTTCCAGATGAGCAACTGTTTGCCATCCAGGAAGTACCATGGTTTGCAGACATTGCAAACTACAAGGCAGTGAGATTCATACCCAAAGAGTACAGTAGGGTGCAATCAAAAAAATTAATCACAGATGCAAAGTACTATCTTTGGGATGAACTATATCTCTTCAAGAGATGTGCAGACGGAGTAATCCGTAGATGTGTGCCTCAAGAGGAAGCACAGAAGATCCTTTGGCATTGCCATAGATCACAGTATGGAGGACATTTTGGAAGTGAGCGAACAGCCACAAGAGTCCTCCAAAGTGGCTTCTACTGGCCTACTCTCTATAAAGATTCCCGAGCGTTTGTGCTTAATTGTGACAGTTGCCAAAGATCAGGCAACCTTCCTCACAGTTATGCCATGCCTCAACAAGGAATCTTGGAGATTGAGTTGTTTGATGTATGGGGCATTGACTTCATGGGACCTTTCCCACCATCATACTCAAACAATTATATTCTGGTGGCAGTGGATTATGTATCCAAATGGGTGGAGGCTATTGCAACACCAACTAATGACACTAAAACAGTGTTAAAATTCCTCCAGAAACATATTTTCAGCAGATTTGGTATCCCTAGAGTGTTAATCAGTGATGGGGGCACTCATTTCTGCAATAAACAGCTTTACTCTGCTCTGGTACGTTATGGAGTTAACCACAGGGTGGCTACTCCATATCACCCACAAACTAATGGGCAAGCTGAAGTCTCAAATAGAGAACTGAAAAGAATCCTGGAACGGACTGTAATTAACCGTAGAAAGGATTGGGCAAGAAGCTTGGATGATGCTCTGTGGGCATACAGAACAGCATTCAAAACCCCCATAGGGACCTCTCCATACCAACTTGTGTATGGAAAGGCATGCCACTTGCCAGTGGAACTGGAACACAAAGCCTACTGGGCAACCAGATTCCTGAACCTTGATGCCAAGTTAGCTGGAGAAAGACGATTGCTCCAGTTAAATGAGCTAGAGGAATTTCGACTCAATGCTTTCGAGAATGCCAAAATTTATAAAGAGAAAGCAAAAAGATGGCATGATAAGAAACTGTCATCCAGAGTCTTTGAGCCAGGACAGAAAGTTCTACTATTCGATTCAAGGCTCAAACTATTCCCTGGGAAATTAAAATCCCGGTGGAGAGGTCCATATGTAATCACAAGCGTATCACCATATGGATACATAGAACTTCAGGATAGTGACTCTAACAAAAAATTCATTGTTAATGGACAAAGAGTTAAACACTATCTTGAAGATAACTTCGAGCAAGAATGCTCAAGACTGAGACTTCATTGAAGATCAGTGACAGTCCAGCTAATGACATTAAAGAAGCGCTTGCTGGGAGGCAACCCAGCCATTTATAAAGTTTATTTACTAATTAAATAAATTTTCTTTTCTTTACAGGTTTGAGTCCAAGTATCTTCAAAAGGTGAATTAGCAATTGATTGAAGTCACAGAGTTACAGGGAAAATTGGAAGCTCACTGGCGTGAAAAAGCCAGTGAGAAATGCTTTGGGCGTTAAACGCCCAAAAGAAGCACCCACTGGGCGTTTAACGCCAGTAAGGGTAGCCTTCTGGGCGTTAAACGCAGAAAGGAGCATCTTCTGGGCGTTAAACGCCAGAAAGATGCACCTTCTGGGCGTTTAACGCCAGTCTGCTAGCATCCTGGGCGTTCAGAAAAACGGCCAGTGACGAAGGACTTCCTGGCGTTCAACGCCAGAAAGAAGCATCATCTAGGCGTTGAATGCCCAGGAGAAGCAACATGTGGGCGTTAAACGCCCAAAACATGCACCATGTGGGCGTTTAAACGCCAGGATGGTGGGAGGAGGTACAATTTCGTTTTTCTTTATAATTTTTCAAAATTTTTATGTTTTAATTCATGATTTCTTGCATAAACATATTTTAAATTATCACTTTCAATTCCAAAAGTTTTTATCCTAATTTCTAAAATCCCTTTTTCAAAAATATTAAATATATCTTAATCCATAAAGCCAAATGGCTTTCCAATTCAATCCATCATCTTTTCAAATTTGTTTCCAACACATCAATTATCTTTTAAAACCCTTTTCAAAATTAAATTTCAAATCTATCTTTTAAATTATAATTCATATCTTTTTCTTTTCAAAGTTATATCTTTTTCTGATCATATCTTTTAAAATCATATCTTTTATCTTATCTCTTTCTTATTTTTTTTCGAAAATTCCCCACCCCCCTCCCTATATATTGTGTTTGGCGTCCCCTCACCATCACCATTCCACAATTGCTCTCCTTCTATCCCTCTTCTTTCTTCTCTTTTGCTTGAGGACAAGCAAAGCTCTAAGTTTGGTGTGTTTATCCGTGATCACAAGAAACATACCCACTTAAGATCATGGCTCCTAAAGGGAAACAACCCAACCCAAGAGGCAAGAAAGAAAGCACTCCAAAGCCACTTTGGAATCAAGGGAAGTTCTTAACTAAA
>NC_029780.3:87325199-87325867 GCF_000817695.3 Arachis duranensis
AAAAAAAAATATTCACAAGCCATGAGCACTAGGCAAGAGTAAAAAGGATCCAAGGCTTTGAGCATCAATGGATAGGAGGGCCCAAGGAAATAAAATCCAGGCCTAAGCGGCTAAACCAAGCTGTCCCTAACCATGTGCTTGTGGCATGCAGGTTCAAGTTACAAGCTTGAGACTGATTGGTTAAAGTCGTGATCCGAAGCAAAAGAGTGTGCTTAAGAGCTCTGGACACCACTAACTGGGGACTCTAGCAAAGCTGAGTCACAATCTAAAAAGGTTCACCCAGTTATGTGTCTGTGGCATTTATGTATCCGGTGGTAATACTGGAAAACAAAGTGCTTAGGGCCACAGCCAAGACTCATAAAATAACTGTGTTCAAGAATCAACATACTACACTAGAAGAGTCAATAATACTATCTGAATTCTGAGTTCCTAAGGATGCCAATCATTCTGAAAATTAAAAGATACAGGGAGATGTCAAAACTGTTCAGGAACAAAAAGCTACAAGCCCCGCTCATCTAATAAGGATCTGAGCTTCATTTAAAAATCTAAAATATTATTACTTCTTAAATTTCTGTTAAGAACCTATTTTATTCATCTAGTTGCTTGAGGACAAGCAACAGTTTAAGTTTGGTGTTGTGATGAGCGGATAATTTATACGCTTTTTGGGG
>NC_029780.3:87325979-87326363 GCF_000817695.3 Arachis duranensis
ATTAGTTTTTAGGCAAAAATCATATTTCTGGACTTTACTATGAGTTTGTGTGTTTTTCTGTGATTTCAGGTATTTTCTGGCGGAAATTGAGGGAGCTGAGCAAAAATCTGACTTAGGCTAAAAAAAAGACTGCTGATGCTGTTGGATCTTGACCTCTCTGCACTCGAAATGGATTTTCTGGAGCTACAGGAGTCCAATTGGCGCGCTCCCAACGGCGTTGGAAAGTAGACATCCAGGGCTTTCCAGCAATATATAATAGTCCATACTTTGCGCAAGGATAGACGACGTAACTTGGCGTTAAACGCCAAGTTCATGCTGATGTCTGGAGTTAAACGCCAGAAAAACGTCATGATCCGGAGTTGAACGCCCAAAACACGTCATAAC
>NC_029780.3:87326681-87334373 GCF_000817695.3 Arachis duranensis
CGAGTAGGATTCCGGGATTGAATGACTGTGACGTGCTTCAAACTCCTGAGGGCTGGGCGTTAGTGACAGACGCAAAAGAATCAATGGATTCTATTCCAACCTGATTGAGAACCGACAGATGATTAGCCGTGCTGTGACAGAGCATAGGAACGTTTTCACTGAGAGGATGGGAAGTAGCCACTGACAACGGTGACACCCTACATAGAGCTTGCCATGGAAGGAGCCTTGCGTGTGTTGAAGGATTTCAAGGAAGAGTTGAAGTCAGAGGACAAAGCATCTCCAAAACTCCAACATATTTCTCATAACTGCACACTAAGTAACGCTTTGATTCTCTCTTATTTTTCTTACAATTTTAAATACTTTGACTTCTTACAAATAAATCCAAATAACTTCATTGGCCTCCTGACTAAGATTAATAAAATAACATTGATTGCTTCAAGCCAATAATCTCCATGGGATCGACCCTTACTCACGTAAGGTATTACTTGGACGACCCAGTGCACTTGCTGGTTAGTTGTGCGAATCATAAATTCGTGCACCAGTGTTGTGATGAGCGGATAATTTATACGCTTTTTGACATTGTTTTTAGTATGTTTTTAGTATATTTTAGTTAGTTTTTATTATATTTTTATTAGTTTTTATTTAAAATTCACTTTTCTGGACTTTACTATGAGTTTGTGTGTTTTTTCTGTGATTTCAGGTATTTTCTGGCTGAAATTGAGGAACCTGAGCAAAAATCTGATTCAGAGGCTGAAAAAGGACTGCAGATGCTGTTGGATTCTGACCTCCCTGCATTCGAAGTGGATTTTCTGGAGCTACAGAAGCCCAATTGGCGCGCTCTCAATTGTGTTGGAAAGTAGACATCCTGGGCTTTCTAGCAATATATAATAGTCCATACTTTGTCCGAGATTTGATGGCCCAAACAGGCGTTCCAAGTCAGCTTCAGAATTTCTGGCGTTAAACGCCAGAATTGGCACAAAAGTGGGAGTTAAACGCCCAAACTGGCACAAAAGCTGGCGTTTAACTCCAAGAAAAGTCTCTACACATAGAAGCTTCAATGCTCAGTCCAAGCACACACCAAGTGGGCCCGAAAGTGGATTTTTATGTCATTTACTCATTTTTGTAAACCCTAATCTACTAGTTCTCTATAAATAGGACCTTTTGCTATTGTATTTTCATCTTGGGATCACTTTAGATCTTGGTTCATCTTGGTTCTTCTGGTTCCCTCTCTGGGGCCGAAGCCAATGATTACCATTATCACTTATATATTTTCAACGGTGGAGTTTCTACACACCATAAATTAAGGTGTGGAGCTCTGCTGTACCTCGAGTATTAATGCAATTACTATTGTTCCTCTATTCAATTCAGCTTATTCTTGTTCTAAGATATCACTTGTTCCTCAACTTGATGAATGTGATGATCCGTGACACTCATCATCATTCTCACCTATGAATGTGTGCCTGACAACCACCTCCGTTTTACCTTAGATTGGGTGGATATCTCTTGGATTCCTTAATCAGAATCTTCGTAGTATAAGCTAGAATTCATTGGCGGCCATTCTTGAGAATCCGGAAGGTCTAAACCTTGTCTGTGGTATTCTGAATAGGATTCAGGGATTGAATGACTGTGACAAGCTTCAAACTCGCGATTGTGGGGCGTTAGTGACAGACGCAAAAGAATCATTGGATTCTATTCCGACATGATCGAGAACCGACAGATGAATAACCGTGCTGTGACAGAGCGCGTTGAAATTTTCACTGAGAGGATGGAAAGCAGAGAGACGGAAGGGACAAAGCATCTCCATACGCTTATCTGAAATTCTCACCAATGAATTACATAAGTATCTCTATCTTTATTTTATGTTTTATTTATCTTTTAATCATTAATCCTCCATAACCATTTGAATCCGCCTGACTAAGATTTACAAGATGACCATAGCTTGCTTCATACCAACAATCTCCGTGGGATCGACCCTTACTCGCGTAAAGTTTATTACTTGGACGACCCAGTGCACTTGCTGGTTAGTTGTGCGAAGTTGTGATAAAGAGTTGAGATTGCAATTGAGCGTACCATGTTGATGGCGCCATTGATGATCACAATTTCGTGCACCAGTGGCTCACTTGGTATAAGGATCTCTTTCTCTTGCTCTACCAATTCCTCATTTTCACCCTCATTAAGAACTTCTCCACTCCTTAGACTGATGGCATGATATTCTTCCCCTGGCCAAAGAAAGACATTGGTTGGTTCATCAACAAAATGTTGTGCCAATTGTCTCATTTGCTCTTCTTGATTTCTCCTTGAGATTTCCATATCTTTAATCCCCTCTCTTACATTTTGCCTTAAGAACTTACTAAGTTGGGCAATGAAGAGATATCTCTTGGAGAGTTCTTCTATTGCAACTTCTAGAAGATTTTGTGGAGGTGCATAGGTTGGACAATTACGGGGTGATAGTCCTTGATGAATGGGGTATGCAGCATTAAAATCCCAACCAAAATTTCGGTAGTTATCATAACAATATGAACTATTTTGTGGCTCTGGGATGTATTCCATTTTATTTGATTGCTCATATTCTATCATTCCTTGGTGATATTCCCATCCACCATTAGGATAATGACTTGAATCATTTTGTGGTGGTGGGCAATATCCCATATGACATGATTGATCAAAATGTGAGGTAGACTCCATTCTTACATGCAAAATGCTCTGTCTCAAACAATCACCAAAAGAAATTAGAATTCCCATTGTCACAAATGAGGAATTCTTAGTGAGGCAATAACACAAACACCTTACTAGCAAGAGAAAATTAAAAGAAATTAAATGACAAAAATAAAAAATAAAGGAAAAAATGTCTAATCTAGGAAATCAACCAACCAGTAGTTTGTTAATCACAACTAATCCCCAGCAACGGCGCCATAAAACTTGATGACCCGAAATTCACTACCCACATATAATGAATCCGTTCTTTGGCAAGCACACCAAATTTTTGTCAAATAATAACCCACAATGGAGTGGGATCGTATCCACAGAGATTAATTGGATTAAGCAAGCAATAGTTGATTAATTAGCCTACTTAGACAAGCACAATTGGATGATAAGCAACAAGGAAATGTAAATAACATAAAAGTAAATAAAAGCAATAAAGTACAAAAAAGTAAATGGCAAGAATGTAAAGTACAAGAAAGTAAAGTACTAGAAAGGTAAAGTGCAGAAAATGTAAATAAACATAAAGTAAATAAAAAAAGAAAGATAAAATAAACATTGGGATCAAGAGATATTGTATTCTCCGAATTAATTGATTTCATCTCATCTTCAATCATGCAACTCATTGACCTCTTGGCAATCATGATTGATTGAGCCCCAATTCCTTGGTGACTCAATCTCTCAAATCTTGATCAATAGCCAATTCCTTGGTCTAATTGCTCATGAGAAGAGATGAAGAATGGTCCCTGATTATACCACACATCATCATAGGTCCAAGTAGAGGGAGGATTATATGTCACCATATCTAAACACTAAAATCCAGATTCTACTCAAGTGTGAGAAGGAATTTCAAGCATGGTTTTATGATTCCTCTTCCAAGGTTCACATAAAACCCAAATATATTCAATCTCTTTTCCAAGATAATTGAATGCTAGCATGAAAAATGAAAATCCTTCAAGTAAATCAAAGAGAGATGAAGAGAAGAAGAATAATAAAAACAATCAATCCATTGAAAAACAATAGAGCTCTCTTTCCCAATGGAAAGAGTTAGTAATTCATAACTAAATTATTTACAAGTAAGAAAGTGGAAGAGGAGAAGAGAATGGTGGGAAGGAGGGTCCGAAGACTCACTCCTCCAAAATGTGTCCAGTCTAATAGATCGCTCTCTAATTCTATGAAACTACGGCCTTTATATAGGCTCTCCTAAATTACAAACTTAAATGAAATTAAAAGTAAATTACAATGAAATAAAAATAAACTATTCTAGATGCTTCTTGTGGCCTTGATTGGTTGATAATTGTGGCTTGAATAAGAGTTGGAGTGGGCTTGGTTGAAGGTTAGGGGCTGCAGGAAGAAGTTGGCGTGTGGTTCCAAGTGCCACTCCCACTTGATTTTGCCCTTTGGAGTATGACCCACTTTGTAACGTTGAAAGTATGGAGTTGGTTGGGCCTTAAAATGAATGTCCACTATAAAGTATTATATATGGTTGGAAAGTCCTAGATGTCAGCTTTCTAACTCTTTTGGAATCAACTCATTTGGACCTCTGTAGCTCAAGTTATGCCCATTTAAAGGTGACTAGGTCAGTCTGTCAGGTTACCCGGCGTGCCACGCCCACTTCTGGCGTGCCACGCCCCATATGTTGGAAATAAATAGCATGACTACAATCCAATCAATCATGTGTCAAATAATTTGTTATGTTATTATATTAAAATGTTAATATAATAAGGTCCTTGATTAAATTTAGAGATTTATCATTGTGATAGTGATCATAATATTGAGAGATAAATCTTTTATAATTTAATTTAAATTGTTTTTGGTCATAGGATTATTAAAAAGGACATTAATAATCCGGAAATATCTATATATATATAATGGTCTTCATTGGATGAAGATTAATAGATCTCATTTATTAAATTATATATATAGATGGTGCATATAAAGATATGACCATTGAACTGACTCACTCTGAGAAATCCTAATGGTTATAATTACTGTATATTTGTCAATAGGATATTCTCAAGATGAACATGGTGATAGAGTTTCCTTTGACCTGCGACTGTCATAGTAATTAACGATGTATTTATTATACTTTGATTCCGAACACCTAATACCCTAGGGTGCTAGTTGAATGGATATTGGGTATAATTTAAATACTTGTAGAATTAATGATTAGTCAATAAGGAATCCGTCAACTCTCGCCAAAGAGTTTGAGCTCTATGATTATAATGACTGAGATGAATAAAACCTTGGCCAAGGGGATTGAATGAATGAAGAAATGAGTTTCTTAAGTCATTCATAGTTCATTATAATAATGGTAACAAATTAGAGTTTGACAATTAAACCATACTCTAAGGGTTAACCAAGAGCTGGAAAGATGGAAGAAATTATACTTTGTTCTTCTAAGGTTCTTAGTAAAAATATATTACTTCATACTATCGGGTTGTTGAAGAGTGTTGCTAGACGCCAACCTTGATTAGTAAATTTTGTATGACTAATTTACTACTCGCTTAGAATTGAACCTATGGAGTCACACACTAACGAGTGTTCTAATTTTTGCTATAGAATTATTTAATTATTATTTTGATTTGATCAAATAAATAATTATATTAATTCAAATAGAATATTATTATATTCTTTGCTAGCACCAAGAATATAATAATAGTATGATAATTGAGAATATTAAATGAAATTTGAGAATAATTAGTTATTCTATTTCTAAATTTGGATGAGATCCTAACTGATTATATTTCAAATTGAGTTATGATATGATTCATAAATTTGAAGGATTCAGATTTAGAATTTGAAGATATGATTTAAATTTGAATTGAGATTTAAATTTAAAATCAATAACAAATCTCATACTATATATATGTATGCCAAGAGTAGAGGAATGACACACTGAAGAGAATAAAACATAAGAGTTTTATTCCTTTATCTCTACACACATAAACATATGTGAGCCTAATTCTTGGAGAAGAATTTTATGGTGTGCAAAAAGTTGCAAAGAGGTTCTCAATTTAGATCAGATATCCATTGGTCAAAGAGTTGACAGCAAAGGTTGGTCTCGGTGTGGATATGCATAGCACCATCATACCATCGAAGGAGAAAAAGATTTTTACTAGCGTACTTAGGTATTTAGATCTGATCTACTATATATTGTTTATTATTGGAATAAAGTTTAAGCACAAAAATATATCTTTAGGATTACTTTCTTTTCTTCCGCTGCGTGCTATGAACACACAGTAATCCTTCAGCGGTATCAGAGCTTTGACTTTTTTGTGTTTAAATTTTTATTCCTATTTTCTTAAAGTTTGTGAATTAATAGGATTAATTCAAATTATTTTTTAAGCATGTGATGTGTTTATTTCCATTGAGATGGTTTTCTAATAAATTAATAGTTAATTTATTTTAATATTTAATTGTGATTAAATTATCATTCTTTTAATATAAAAGTTATATTTATAATCAAATATTTTTGTTTGATTTTATTTATTTATTAAATTTTATTGTGATTTTGATCACAATAAAAGGAATAAGATGTAAAATATCTTTTGTTCGTTTTTTATATATATATAAGTGTATATATAAAGGTCAAATTTGATTTGATAATTTTTTATGGCTAAACGTTAGTACATGAAAAATCAAATTTTGATTTGATTGATGTGTTTTGAACATTATAATTTTAGAAATTAGTTTTTCTAATGTTCTTGATTATAAAGAGCGGCCTGACAACCAGGAGTTTTATTTTCAAGATAATAATCAATATATACATTTGATGTATTAGCGATTTAATTTTATATTTTGCCTAGACAACCTGGGAGTATAAAATTTTATCTATGAGTACTGATAAAAAAATTCTCTAACAATGGAGATGAATCTTAAAAGTTAGGAGTTTACCAAAAATAAATTTATCTCTTGTTTACAAGGAGCAACCTGACAACTAGGAGACTTGTATTCAAAGATAGAATTTATTTATGCATATGATGATATATAAGGAGAATTAATTTTATACTTGAACCTAGACAACCTAGGGGTATAAAATATATTTCAGACTGCTTGCCACCCGGATGGAACAAAATTGCTCAACAAGAAGACGGGTGCAAAGGCAAGATTTGGGACCCCAGAATTCAGTCTAGCAATCAATACTCTTGGGGCCTTGTCACTTGCTTTAACTTGCTTGAAGGCTTTCTACGCCTAGTTTGGGATCCCGGAGGCTATTGGAATTGCAAACATTGGTGGAGATTCCTGGATGAGTTCAAGCACAAGCCTCCATGACAAGGAGCTCGCCAAACGTCCAACTTAAGGACTTAAACCAAAAGTGCTAGGTGGGAGACAACCCACCATGGTATAATCGTTCCTTTTTGTTCTTAGTCTTATTTTATTTTATTTTTATTAGTGTTCATTCATAAATTCTGCATATTTATCTGCATTCTGTATTTTGCATTATGCATAAAAAAGCGCCAAACCACGCGTTGGCATAGGCCACGCGTGAGCGTCAATTCCAAATCGGCATCACCATCCAACGCCCAGAAAGTTGGGCTGGAATCGTGCAGCTGGTATGCGTTAGGCACAACTTGGGCCACGTGTTTGTGTCAGTGACGCGAATGCGTCACTTTCACTTCACACACACCACGCGAAAGCGTGGGCGACGCGTACGCGTCACGTGGAGATTATTGCCCGCTCATTTGAAACTAAAGGTTGTGCCAGAACGACGCTGGTTTCGTGTGTTTAGCACGATTCTGGTTGACACGACCACGTGCCTCACGCGGACGCGTCATTGATACCCACCCTTACCCACGCGGTTGCATCAATGACGCTTTTGTGTCGTTGCACTTTCGCCTCACCCACGCTCACGCGTAATCCACGCGTCCGCGTGAATTTTAATTCACTAACACCCCTGACGCGGAAGCCCTAACCCCCCACGTCAACATTTTCCCTCCCCCTTCCCTTCTGCACTCTCTCTTCCCCTCTACAACCACCACCACCGACCAT
>NC_029780.3:87334415-87335959 GCF_000817695.3 Arachis duranensis
CCGGCCACCACGACCCCCACAACCCTCACCCTCCTCGCCCCCTTCTTCTCTTCTCCCTCCATAACCCTCTTTCTTTCCCCTACCACTGAACCGCCACCCTGCCTTCCCCAAGGACCGTCGCCGTGCCACCTTCCAGTGCCCCCACGTCGCCACCACCACTACCACACCATCACCATCTCTCTGAGTCCTATTTCTGTTCCTCTGCCCTCCAGGTTCTGCCGAACACCAATTCCTTTCCCAGTTAGTTAGTTAGTTGCATATTTTATTTCAAATTATATTCAAATTAGGATAGTTAGAGATGCATGATTGTAGTGGATTTTAGGTGGTTAGGTAGCTAGGATGTGGTTAGTAGATTTAGGCCTGATATTTGTACCGTTCTTACTGCTTGTTTTCTCCGTTTCGCAATTTTGAAACTGCTGTGATGATAATGTTGTTCATATGTTGTTCTTTACTATTTAATGTTGTTGTTACACTATTCAACCTGAATTGTATTCCTTGCTGCAGATTGAGTTTGTTTCTCCTGAATTCATGTGCCTTACTATTTATTACTCTTTTTTGCATTTCTATTATCGTCATATGAACTGCTTTCTATTGTTGTTTATTACCCGGGAATGTCCAATTTATAGCCGAAGTGCTGCCCAATTTTTTTCACAACTTGTTTCACTAATCTCTCATTCATAATTGGCTTTGGCATTTTCAAATTTTGCACTACTTGGTTTCAACCAAGCCAATTCATGGACAAATGGGCCAGCATTTCTACTCCTTCTAAGTTCCCTTCTTAGTTAAATCACATTATTGATGATTTTATTCATTTTACTCTTCTTTTATTTATATGATTTATCATCAATAATTTGCAATATGTGCCTGAATGTGAGTTATTTGTTCTTCAAGTTTTTGCAAATTTTTGTTAATTAGGAACCACAACACCATGCCACTTACTTTAACTTCACTTTTCAACTCTTAACTGCAATAACTTTCTAACTTGTCTTTTAGTTTTTAACTAACTACTTTCAAACCATTTCAAGGCATTATTACTGTTGTTCCTGATTAACAAGAATTCCGCATATCATAGATTTTAGATTGTGATTTTTAATATCTGACTTTTAACTTGCATACTGATGAGCGGATAATTTGTACGCTTTTTGGCATTGTTTTTAGTATGTTTTTAGTATGATCTAGTTAGTTTTTAGTATATTTTTATTAGTTTTTAGTTAAAAATCACTTTTCTGGACTTTATTATGAGTTTGTGTGTTTTTCTGTGATTTCATGTATTTTCTGGCTGAAATTGAGGGACCTGAGCAAAAATCTGATTCAGAGACTAAAAAGGACTGCAGATGCAGTTGGATTCTGACCTCCCTGCACTCGAAGTGGATTTTCTGGAGCTACAGAAGCCCAATTGGCGCGCTCTCAACGGCGTTGGAAAGTAGACATCCTGGGCTTTCCAGCAATATATGATAGTTCATACTTTGCCCAAGATTTGATGGCTCAAACCGGCGTTCAAAGTCACCCTCAGAATTCCCAGCGTTAAACGCCGGAACTGGCAC
>NC_029780.3:87336577-87336947 GCF_000817695.3 Arachis duranensis
GGAGTAAGAAGGATTGGATGAAGACAGTAGGAAAGCAGAGAGACGGAAGGGACAAGCATCTCCATTCGCTTATCTGAAATTTCCACCAATAAATTACATAAGTATCTCTATCTTTGTCTTTATGTTTTATTCGTATATCACCCATATCCATTTGAGTTTGCCTGACTAAGATTTACAAGGTGATCATAGCTTGCTTCATACCAACAATCTATGTGGGATCGACCCTTACTCGCGTAAGGTTTATTACTTGGACGACCCAGTACACTTGCTGGTTAGTTGTGCGAAGTTGTAGTGATCACAATTTCGTGCTACCAAGTTTTTGGCGCCGTTGCCGGGGATTGTTCGAGTATGGACAACTGAAGGTTCATCC
>NC_029780.3:87337136-87338425 GCF_000817695.3 Arachis duranensis
TCTTTTAGACTGAAGCTTTAGACTAACATTGCATGATTCCTGGAATTCTCATTAAGAATTTTGATACCTTTATTTTCTTTTTCAACTTAATTTTCGAAAAAGCACAAAAAAAATTACAAAATCATAAAATCCAAAAATATTTGTTGTTTGAGACTCTATTCTCATGTTAAGTTTAGTGTCAATTGCATGTTTCTGTTCTCTTTGCATTCATGCATGTGTCTTCATTAATCTTCAAGTTGTTCTTGATGATTTCTTACTCTGATCTTTGAATTCTCTTGACTTGAGTGTTTATGTGTCTCATATGCATTCTCATTAGTGACAGTAGTATACAAACTGCTAAGTTTGGTGTCTTGCATGCATTGTTATTTGATGTTAGTTGCATTTTGATTATTCCTCATGATTAAAAATCCAAAAATATTTTTAATTTGTGTCTTTTCAAGTCAATGATACAGAGAATTGAAGATTCAGAACATACTGCAGAGGAAGTATACAGAAAAAGCTGGGCGTTCAAAACGCCCCGTGAAGAAGGACAGACTGGCGTTTAAACGCCAGCCAGGGTGCCTGGTTGGGCGTTTAACGCCCAAAAGGGTAGTGGTTTGGGCGTTAAACGCCAGAATGTGCACCATTCTGGGCGTTTAACGCCAGGATGGCACAAGAGGGAAGATTCTGTTTTTAATTCAGATTTTTTTCAAGTTTTCAAAATTTTTCAAAATCAAATCTTTTTCAAATCATATCTTTTCAATCAAATCTTTTTCAAAATCAATTTCTTTCTATTTTCAAAAATACTTGCTATCAATTAATGATTTGATTCAACAATTCAAGTATGTTGCCTTTTCTGTTGAGAAAGGTTTAAATGTTTGAATCATATCTTTCCTTGATAGCCAAGTCATTAATTTTCAAAATCAAATCTTTTTAAAATGTTTTTCAAATAATATCTTCTTAACCACATCTTTTTCAAAATAGTTTTCAATCATATCTTTTTAATTTCTAATTTCAAAATCTTTTTCAAAAATCACTTTATCTCTTTCCCACTCTTGGTTTTCGAAAATTAATTAGTGTTTTTCAATATGTTTTCAAAATTTCTTACTTAATTTTCGAAAATTGCTTCCCTTCTTCTCACATCCTTCTGTTTATGGACTAACACTATTCCTTAATGCAAAATTCGAACTCCATCTTCTTTGATAAGTTCGAATTTTCTACTTCTGCCTTCTATTTTTCTTTTTCTCTGACACCTCAAGGAATCTCTATACTGTGACATAGAGGATTCCATATTTTCTTGTTCTCTTCTC
>NC_029780.3:87339445-87340317 GCF_000817695.3 Arachis duranensis
ACCACTCAAAGTTTCATGACTGAAACAAGGTCCTCCATTAGAAACTTGGAGGCACAAGTGGGTCAGCTAAATAAGAAAGTTACTGAACTCCCTCCTAGTACTCTTCCAAGCAATACAGAAGAAAATCCAAAAGGAGAGTGCAAGGCCATCAACATGGCCGAAATTGGAGAGGGAGGAGAGGCAGTGAACGCCATTGAGGAAGACCTCAATGGACGTCCACTGGCCTCCAATGAGTTCCCCAATGAGGAACCATGGGAATCTGAGGCTCAAAATGAGACCATAGAGATTCCATTGGACTTACTTCTGCCATTCATGAGCTCTGATGAGTATTCTTTCTCTGAAGAGGATGAGTATGTCACTGAAGAGCAAGTTGCTAAATACGTTGGAGCAATCATGAAGCTAAATGACAAGTTATTTGGAAATGAGACTTGGGAGGATGAACCCCCTTTGCTCACCAAAGAACTGGATGACTTGTCTAGGCAGAAACTGCCTCAAAAGAGACAGGATCCTGGGAAGTTTTCAATACCTTGTACCATAGGCACCATGACCTTCAAGAAGGCCTTGTGTGACTTAGGGTCAAGTATAAACCTCATGCCTCTCTCTGTAATGGAGAAGCCAGGGATCTTTGAGGTGCAAGCTGCAAAAATCTCACTAGAGATGGCAGACAATTCAAGAAAACAAGCCTATGAACTTGTAGAGGATGTTCTGGTAAAGGTTGAAGACCATTACATCCCTGCTGATTTCATAGTTCTTGAGACTGGGAAGTGCATGGATGAATCCATCATCCTTGGCAGACCCTTCCTAGCCACAGCAAAGGCTGTGATTGATGTTGATAGAGGAGAATTGATCATTCAAGTGAATGAAGAATCCTT
>NC_029780.3:87342161-87369148 GCF_000817695.3 Arachis duranensis
CATGTTTGTGTCTTATGATCATTAGTGTCTTAGTGTCTATGCCTTAAAGTTATGAATGTCCTATGAATCCATCACCTTTTTTAAATAAAAAATGTTCTTAATTGAAAAAGAAAAGAATTGCATGAATTTTGAATTTTATAACAGTTTAATTATCTTGATGTGCTGGCAATACTTTTGTTCTCTGAATGTATGCTTAAACAGTGCATATGTCTTTTGAATTTGTGGTTCATGAATGTTGGCTCTTGAAAGAATGATGAAAAAGGAGACATGTTACTGAGGATCTGAAAAATCATAAAAATGATTCTTGAAGCAAGAAAGAGCAATGAAAAAAAAAAAGAGAGAAAGAAAAAGAAAGAGAAAAAGAAAGAAAAAAAGAAAGAAATAAAATTGTGATCCAAGGCAAAAAGAGTGTGCTTAAGAACCCTGGACACCTCTAATTGGGGACTCTAGCAAAGCTGAGTCACAATCTGAAAAGGTTCACCCAATTATGTGTCTGTGGCATGTATGTATCCGGTGGTAATACGGGAAGACAGAGTGCTTTGGGCCACGGCAAAGACTCAATAAGTATCTGTGTTCAAGAATCATCATACTTAACTAAGTTTGAGTTCTTCTATGGCAAGCTTCTTCATCATGGACAAGGGCATTAAGTTGATACTAGCTCCAAGATCACAGAGAGCTTTGTCCAAGGATAGCTTGCCTATAGTGCATGACACTACAAAACTCCCTGGATCCTTAAGCTTTGGTGGGATTCCCTTTTGGAGCACGGCGCTACATTCCTCACTAAGCATCACCGTTTCCTTCTCATTCCAATCTCTTTTCTTGTTGATGAGCTCTTTCAAAAACTTGGCATATAGAGGCATTTGCTCCAAAGCCTCAGCTAAAGGTATGTTAATTTCCAGCTTCTTGAAAGTCTCAAGAAATTTGTGGAAATGTTGATCCTTTGTCTCTTTGTGAAATCTCTGTGGATAAGGCAGTGGTGGTGTTAAGCTCTTCTCCACTTGATGTTGTCTTCGAATTGATTCTTCCATTATTTGCTTCCCTTTTTTCAAATTCTGTGGTTTGTTGTCTTCCTCTGTGAGTTTTTCTGGGACATTCTTGCTTAACATGTCTTTGTTGATGGCTTCATCATTCTTTGTTGGCTCATTGTCACTATGCTTGGTTGCCCCTTGGTTACCATCCAATAACACTTTTCCACTTCTTAGTTGCACGACCTTGCATTCCTCCTTTGGGTTTGGAATGGTGTCACTAGGCAGTGAGCTTGATGGTTTTTCAACAGAAATTTGTTTTGAGATTTGCCCAATTTGCCTTTCTAAGTTCTTCATGGAAGCTTCTTGGTTCTTTGTTGTCAATTCTTGGTTCTTCATCATTTTCCCCATGAGCAGCTCTAGATTAGTGATCCTCTGGGAGTCTTGTGAGATTGGTTGGTTTTGGGGTGTTGATGGATGATGATAGGTGTTTTGATTTGTTGGGTGGTTATTGGGTGGATACTGGTTAGAGTTGGGGTAATTATTTTGTGGTTTTCTGTATGTATTTTGGTTAGTGTTTGGCTGGGGGTTGTGGTTTGTGCTTTTCCAATTGTTCTTACTTGAATTTCTTTGCCATGGTTGTTGGTTTTGATTATGGTTGTCCCCCCATCTGAGGTTGGGATGGTTCTTCCAAGATGGATTATAAGTATCACCATAGACATCATTTATTCCAGGATTTTGGGTGTGCATGTATTGGACTTGCTCTTGCTGTTGCTCCTCTTGAAATTCTTCATTCTGACCCCAAGTAGTTGATGGTTGGCTTGTGGCACTTACTGATGCAACTTGCAAGCCATCAATCCTTTTGGCAACTTGCTCAAACTGTTGTTGAATCTGCTACTGCATTATCTTAAGCTTGCCATGGAAAGGAGTAAGAAGGATTGGATGAAGACAGTAGGAAAGCAGAGAGACGGAAGGGACAAGCATCTCCATTCGCTTATCTGAAATTCCCACCAATGAATTACATAAGTATCTCTATCTTTATCTTTATGTTTTATTCGTATATCACCCATATCCATTTGACTTTGCCTGACTAAGATTTACAAGGTGACCATAGCTTGCTTCATACCAACAATCTCTGTGGGATCGACCCTTACTCGCGTAAGGTTTATTACTTGGACGACCCAGTACACTTGCTGGTTAGTTGTGCGAAGTTGTAGTGATCACAATTTCGTGCTACCACATACAGTCCAAAATTTTACATATATTTAACCACTACATGCTTATATTGCTCTTTTATTCCTCTTTTGCCCCTCTATGCTTATATTGCTTAAATACTATTTGCTTACCTATTTTTCTGCTTTGAGTTGATAAATTATATCTTGAAACTTCTATTTTTCAGGATATCTGATCCAAAGGGGAAAGGCAAAACTACAGCAGGCACGGGTAAAAGAAAGAGAGGAGACTCATCTACCGCCCTGTTAGATATCCTGCATGATGATTCCTGGTGTGAGAAGAACTTCTCTCCACAGGAAAAAGCGGATCAACTAGTGCCTGCCATTGATTCTATCAAGTTCACAAATCGTTACTGTGAACTAAAATATGATGTCTTTGGGACTAAAAGGCACCTATACTTGGAAAAGACCCTCCGTATTCTAGCTAAACTACAACTGTACACTACAGAATAGATAAAACAAAGAGGCTGGTTCTTTCTGGAGAGGAACTTGATGGAAGTTAATGCATCCTGGGTCCGGGAATTCTATTGCAACTATTATAAGACAACCCTGGATGCAGTACAGCTCGGAGAAAAACAGATTCTAGTCACTGAGGAGGCAATTGAAGATATCTTCCAGTTCCTGCCTAAATCTAATCAGTCAGATGGTTATCAGAGGGCTGAGGAAGATATGAGATTTATGCGATTTGATTGGGAAGCAGTGAAGCGAACCATATCCATTGACCCAACTGCCCCATGGGTTATGGGTAAGTCAACAGTAAACCTAAAAGGCATCAAAATCATGTATCTGAATGATGAGGCTCGCCTATGACAGCAAATTCTGAGCAACTATGTGATGCCAGCACTCACGAGACGGAGGTGCCAGTTGCCATGATTACTCTTATCTGGTGGAAGGTAAGGACCTGTACCTTCCTCGGTTCATCAGGCATTCCATGGCTAAAGTTCATGTTAGAGGCACTCTGCCCTTCCCTTATTTGATTACCCAGTTGGGCCGCCGAGCTGAGGTGCCCTGGGAGCTTGCGGATGAAAAACCACCTGCGATCGACTGCAAGAAGATTATCCCACACAGTAGGAAATTCCAGGCTTTGGGCTATAGACCACCCTTTCTCATTGCCTCCGTGGAGGCGGCTACATCTTTTACTTTCCCTTCAGCACCTACGGCACCAGCCACCACCACAGCACCCCCACCTACTTCAGAGCCCGTCTACCACCTTGTGCACCGCATATTCGAGCGCCTGGACCAGATGGAGCGTCGCAACCAGCAGCGATATGAGCAGTCTAAGCATCGCAGCAAGCGCCGTTATGAGCATTTAAAGTTGATGATCCGGTCCGGCCACCATGACATCCCCTTCGACCCTAACATACTATCAGAGCCATCTGAGGAGGAGGCAGATGACCAGGAGGAGCAGGCAGGAGCGGAGATGACACTTCTTTACACCCAGCTTGATTGAGCATCGAAGATGATGCTATTATTTAAGTGTGGGGAGGTCGCCATCTCTGGCGAATCTTATTTTGGTGAACTACTTTCAGAGTCTTTTTATCCTATTTTGTTTATTTTTTGTATTTTTATCTTATTTGACTCTCAGTACTTGCACATTTTCTTTTGCTGTATTTCTGATTACTTTATTATATTTTGCATTTTGGGCTGTATATATATCTTATATATTTAGCTTAATTTGCACTCTTAGCTTATTAGTTGTGATATAGAAAATATGGATTATTTAGTTTAGTTTACCCTTTTAGCATATGATAATTTGGTTTAAATTGAGAATAAAGAGTAAACTAGAAACTTTAGTTTTTCAGAATCACAACAATCCACACACCATATATATATAGTAATAAATGTTGGTAAATTGACAAAAAAATTTTCAAGGAAAATACTTATTTTTATAAGAGTCATTCAAAGATTCACATTGAGTTGAATGGAAACTCTTAATTTCTACTTGCATGATATAAATAACTGATATATGATTTTTGAGCCAAAGAACACACAACCCGTGAGTTTCTGAGCTTAATTGCATGGTTATATTATTTAACCATAGTTTTCATTCCTGTGTGTTTCGCCCTTCTTCTCTTTGCTTGCAGACTTTACTTTGTTTCATTCTATATGTCCAATATTCAATGTATTTACATGCATGCATATGATTGAGGCCATTATTTGCTTTTGCTCACTTATCTCAAATAGCCTACCCTTTTAAATCACCCTTGTTAACCACCTTGTGCCTTTGTATCCCCATTTATTCTGAATACTACCACTTCACTAGCCTTAAGCAGAAAAACAAATTAAATATCCCAAATTGAATCTTTTGTTAGCTTAAGATAGAGATTGTGTATCAATTAAGTATGGGGAACCGTGGGAACTTGGGTTGATAGGAAGATATTGAATTGATAAAATATTTGAAATTTGGGTGTGTGCTCATGTAAGACCAAAATAATTAAAATACTATGTGCATTGATAAGTTGTGTTTATTTTCTCAGATTAAAAAAATCCCTATGATTAATTAAATAAATAAGGGGACAAAATTATCCCAATATTAAATTTAGTGAAAGATCAATGCACATGTGATAAATTCTAAAATAAGTTGGTACATGAGTATGTGATACAAAAGTAGCTAGGTAAATTTTAAAAATTGTATAGAGTATGTATATGTTAGGTAAGATCTTAGACTAATCAAGGATTCAATTTATAGCTCACTTAGCCTTATATATACACCCTCACCTTTACCTTAGCCCCCATTACAACCTTGAAAAGACCTCATGATGTTTGCATGTGTACATTAAATATTTGTTGATTGGTTAGATGAAGAACAAAGTTTTAGAAAGCATGACTAAAGAAGAGTAGAGTGATTAACCCCAAAACACTGAGTGATTAGAGTGTAAACACAAATCCAGTGAGGGTTCAATAGCTCAATTCCATATATCCATGTTTAATCATTGCTTGTCTTGCAAGTTTATGAATTCTTTTTATTAGCTCAACTCAATTGTGAATATATTTTAATATGGTTCAACCTTTGTTGTGCATAAATGATTCCTTGAAAAATTTGACTTAATTTGACCACATGTAAGCTCTATGTGTATACACGTGGATATTAATTAGAATTAGATGATTCATTTAGGTAGCTTGCATTTAGATAGATTGCATTGCATAGATTCCACCATTATACCTTCACCCCTTTATAGTTTCTCTTGAATTAAGCATGAGGACATGCTAATGTTTAAGTGTGGGGAGGTTGATAAACCACTATTTTATGATATTTCTTATGCTCAATTGAGTGGTTTCTATCAAGTCTTTGCTCACTTATTCATATGAATTGCATGGTTTTACAATTCCTTCCTTATTCCTTAATATATGTGAAAATATGTTTTCTAGACCATAAAATTATTAATTTTAATTATCCTTTATTACCATTAAATGCCGTGATCCGTGTGTTAAGTATTTTCAGGCTTTATAGCGCAGGAATGGCTAAGAGAATAGAAAGGAAACATGCAAAAGTGGAAGGAACGTGCGAAACTAAAGTTTTGACAGAAATGGCAGCGACGCGGATGCCTGACTCATGCAGAACCCAAGTGACGCGCACGCATGGATGACGCAAACGCATGCCTAGCGCAAAGTACAAGTGACGCATACGCGTGACTGACGCGTACGCGTGACAAGGAAAACTTCCAAATAACGCGCACGCGTGACCCACGCGCATGCGTGATGGACGCCACGTGCAGAAAGTTGCAGAATTCGCCCCTAGCAATTTCTGGATCATTTTCGGCCCAAATCCAAGCCCAGAAAACACAGATTAGAGGCTAAAGTGGGAGAATGCATCCATTCAAAGGGAGGATAGATACAACATTCATAATTCATAATTTTAGGTTTTAGATGTAGTTTTTAGAGAGAGAGGCTCTCTCCTCTCTCTTAGGATTTAGGATTTAGGATTTCTCTTAATTTTAAGATTGCTTCTTCTCCATTCCAGGTTCAATGTTCCTTTAATTTAACTTCTCTTCTACTTTTATTTGTTCTAGCTTACTAGTTTATTCTATTTTTCTTGTTGATTCTCTTTTTAGCCAAATTGGCTTATGAACTCTTCATGTTAGATTTTAATTTCTATTTAATGCAATTTGAGGTATTTCAGATTTATGATTTTAATTTAGCTTTTTATATTCTTAGCTTTAATTGATGAATTAATTAAGAGGAGACACTTGAGTTGGAATGCTCAAGTGGATAGTTAATTTGGAAGTTGTTAGCTAATTCTCTATTTACTAACACTAGACCTTCCCAAGGGAGAGGACTAGGACTTGCGAATAAGAGTTAGCTCAATCACTTGACTTTCCTTTATTTAGTAAGGGTTAACTAAGTAAAAATAATAACCTTTTGATACTACACTTGAGAAAATTCCATCAAGGATAGAACTTCCAATTAATTATACCTCCGGTCAAGGCTTTTTAATTTAATTACATAAAACCTCTTTTTAATTTTTATTGCTTTAATTTACAATCATATGCTTGTGCCCATTGTCCAAACTCCAAATTTTTCAGAAAACTCATAACCAATAATAAATACACCTCCCTGCAATTCCTTGAGAGACGACCCGGGGTTTAAATAGTTCGGTTATAAATTTTATTGGGTTTTGTTACTTGTAACAACCAAACTTTTGTACGAAAGGATTTTTGTTGGTTTAGAAACTATACTTACAAAGAGAGCTTATTTGTAAAATTCTAGACCACACAAGAATCCGTTCGTCACTTCGACCTTATTTCTTCTTTTTCTCTGAGATGCTTTCTGGTGAAAATACTTCGTGTTTCTATCACCACGTCTCAGCTAGTTGGCTTTTGATCTTTGCGACCACCAAATTTCCTCCAGTTTCAATCATTCATCCAGTTTAGCTTCTACCCTGGTGTTCCTTAAAACCTCTTCGGTTTGTTGGATTGAGTTTTAGTGGGCTAGTTCTTTTTGTTCTTCTCTAATCTTCTTTGGGATATTCCCAAAAATTTTTCCCCCCATCTGTCTATCCTTCTCCCGCATTACCCTAACTTTTCTTCAAGCGTTCCTGTGCCATTTCTCCAAGATTCTTCAACAACCTTGTAACATTCTTCATTCGATAACCAAATCTCCTCAAATTTGAAATGACGGTCGCCTCTCCTTCTTTTCCTCTTTTCTCCCTGTAAGTCTATTAGAATTGGACTGTTATTTGATTTGAACCTTCTTAAGTGCTGGACTGTTGTTATTGGAAAGAGTTCTTTCATTCTACATTCGCTAAGGCCCTATCCAGATGTTCTTGGATGTTCCTATCACCCGACTACCCATTTGACCATGTAAAAGGATGACCATCAAAGCCTAGGTCCAACAAGCTATTTGATTGTATGGCCTCTATGAAGCCCTCTACTTGAGATAGCACAATTGGGTTTCCTCTTCTCTTCTCATTTTGATTTAACACCTGATTAAAATCTCCAAAAATAATCCAAGGTAGTCTAGAATTATATCCAAGCGCATTTAAAATATCCCAACTAACCTTTTTGTTTTGGTTTTCCAGGCATCCATAGAAGCCAGTGGCTTTCCACTTTCGATCGCTGTCCTTCTCGGTTACCTCCATATCTATGTGATTTGTTGACATGGATACTAACTTTCATTGCCCATGGATTTCCAAGCCCACGGCACTTCCAACTTAGTGTTTTCATAATTCTTGGCATGGGTGCCCTGCAGCCTCTGCCGTTCCAGCTTCTGCTCTGTTAGCCTTTCTCTTCAGTGGTGGTTCTTTATCATCTATTCCCATCTCTTCATTGTTGCTATTTTTTCTTTTCCTCCTATTTGTTCGACTTTCTCATTCCTCTCCACAGATAAGTCTGCCTCCCACGCTTGTCTTTTCCATTTCTTTCCCGCCATCTTTTCTCCTTCTGTCATTTTGTTTGTTATGTCCATCAGCATGTTTACATTCTCCTTGTTCTGTTCTTGCAGTTGTGGTTGTCTTTTCTTTTTAGCATACTTTTGGTCCTATTCACTCAACTTATCTTTAGATCCTTTATTCACCCTACCATATTCCTTCGAGATTTCCTCTCTTCCTACTTCCACTGGATCTTTGTTTTCAACTGTTGTAATCCCTTTTCTTTTTTCTAGTTCTACATCATTTCCTTCGAGGACTAGTCTTGGGTCTGACAATGCAGAGGGTTGGCCTTGACCTTCTTCAGTTTCAAGAACATTTATCTCAAAGATTATCAGGTTAGCCGATTTTTTCATTAGTTTTTCAGTCAGTTTTTCCTTCATCTTCTGCTTCCTCTCAGCCATTTGTCTTTCCTCCTTTTTTAAAATATTCTTCTTTGTTACTACCCTCTTTCCTATCACTTTTGCTTTCAACTAGAGACCTAGCTCCTTTGACTTCAGCTCTCCTCCTTCTTCATCTTTCTTCGCCACCTCACACCCGCTCTCCTCATGTCCTGTTTTACCACAATAATAGCAGAAAAATGGGATATTTTCAAACTTGAAGTTAGCCCAAGATAGACAATCTTCCTTGCTCCCTACATGAACCCCTTTTTTGAAAAGGGTATCCACGTTTATTTTAACTGTGGCCTTTAAGAACCTCTCCTGTTCTTTTCCAGCTTCAAATATCTCGCATTCCACTACTTTTCCATGCAAGATGTAATTTTTCTACCTATTTTTGATGTAACTTTTCCCATATCTGCATCTTTACCTCAGCTATGTTAAGGCCTTCTTGCAGGTTTGCTTCCGCTCTCTCCCATCTCTTTAATAGTAACCATGCATTCTTGAACATCCATGGACTTCCCTTCAGGACTCTGGTCAGATCTGCATCCTTTTTGAAGAAAAACTGGTATGTCTTTATTTTTAACTCCTTCACTCTAAATCCTTTCGGGTTGCCCCCAAATGTTGGACATAGTTGTTTGTATCCATTGTATGTTGATGCGTTTGTTGGTGATTAGTTTTCCTATTATGCTTGTCTTACAATCTTGGACCGCTTCCGTTACATCCTCTTCATCATAGGTTATTATATCCTCTTCTTCTACTGTTCTATTATCTCTTTTCTTTTTTCTTTGTTCCTCATTCTCCATGTTTTGCATTTTTAAGACAAAATCGATAGAGTACTAAAACCCCTCCCTATTTTAGTTTGGGGTGGACAATCATTGACAAACGAGTTGCACGATATGATTCGGACAAGTTGCACTACACTTCCCAAGTCCTAGGAGAGAAAACCTAAGACGAGGAAAGAAAGGATTATATATATATATTCTATATTTTAATATAGGGCTAACTACCAAAAATGCCTCTGAATTATTCAAACTCTGACAAAAATGTACTCGAATTTTACTATCGACAAAAATGCCTTTAAATAATTTAAAAGCACAACAACAATACCCAACAGTAAATATATATTTTCAAAAAATGTCTTAGAAATTGAATTTTGATGTGATTTTTTACAAGTATAATTAAAAAAAATGAGATATTTTTATTTTAAAATTTAGTAATTTTTTTCTAAGTATGTATATTTTTTGTGATTTTTTAAAAGTATTATTAGTTGTTAACAAAAAAATTACAAAAATAAATATACTCAACGAAAAATCACCAAATTTTAAGGATAATAATATCTCATTTTACTAATTATGCTTGTAAAAAATTGCATCAAAATTCAATCTCTAATGTATTTTTTGAGAATATATATTTACTATTGGGTATTGTTGTGTTTTTAAATTATTTGAAGATATTTTTGTTCATAGTAAAATTCGAGAGTATTTTTGTCGGCGTTTAAATAATTCGAGGGCATTTTTGATAGTTAACCTTTTAATATAAATAATTCGAGGACATTTTTAGTGGTTTGAACCGGCCAAATCTAATAAAAACCGGTGAACCGGTGGATTTTATTTAACCCGAACCGGTTTGAACTTTTTTTTTCCTTCACTTGAAACCACGTCATTTCGATTAAAATTAAAAAAAAAAACAAAAACTAAACTAAGCTGAAGAAAGAGAAACCCTAGCTCGAGCCTCCATTCCCCTTTCCCTGTTTCCCATACCCATTCCCTTTTGGCCGTGAGAGAGTACCTGAGAGCTGAGAGCCTGAGAGTCTGAGAGAGTGTGAGAGAGTGTGAGAGAGTGAGAGAGACCCGTTCAGCCAGCGCCACCTCACTCGGCTCACCGTGCTCGCAGGAGGCAACCGCACCGCCCGCCACAGCCAGCGCCACCTCCATCGAAGATTCGAACGTCGTCGTTTCCTGTGTCCGTCGCCTCCTGCTACTGCTACTGCTCGTCGCCTCCTGCTATTGCTACTGCTCGTCACCTCCGGTCTCCCTCTTCTCTGCCGGCAGTGCATCAGCCAGAGCCAGGTATGTATTTTTATTTTTTTAAGTTATTCAGGATTTCAAATTTTTAATACTTTAGTACTTTAGTTAGAATTAATTGATTAATGATGTTGCTTTTGTATGTTGATTTCTGTTTGATTTCTGTTAGAATTTAGATTGTTTGATTTTGTACCGCTACTATTGAGATTTAAATAATAGAGAAACAAAAACTAAATAAATCAAATCCTCTTCCAAACTTCGTTCCTTGTTTTTTCTTTTTCTCCCTATCTTCAATTTTGATTTTATTTTATGAGGTGTCTGAATTAGTAGATTCCTTTTGTTCCATGTAAGGATAGAGGAATCAAGGAATCTAGGAATAGATTTTTGGACCCATAGTCCCTATGTTTTCCACAAGAAAGTAATGTAGAAGAAAGAAAAATAGAAAATTAATCAATTGATCCATCAGTTGGCGAGCTCAAAACAATTGGTTGGTCTTGCAAAATGACTTCACCATTCAAGTTTGTGCCTGATGCAGAAACCCCATCAGTTTGATTAGGTGTTTCTTTCTTCTTGTATATTTCAGGCCTTCTAAGTAGGGCAGCCTGGATTGCAACTTTCAATTTATTACCTTTATGCATACCCTTATCCATTTTTGCATCCTCTTCGGACACTCTGATATTCTATTGAACTTCCACTCTCTCAACTTCCAAAGTTATGATCTTTTTCTGATCACCATCCACCCCATGTAACCATGTAAGCTATTGCCCCTATTTCATCACTTCCCTTTAAACGTTACACTTTCCTCTCTCAATTCCCCTATTTTATTTTTCTATTTTTTATTTTCACTTCCATCCACTTCTCTTATCTCTGTTGGATTTTGACGTACTTTCAGTTTCTATCCTTTCTTCTTTGTGAGTTCATTTTGAATTTCTCTTCGTGTGCGCGTACGTGTGATTTTTTCTTTAAATGTTTATTATTATTTTGATTTTTGGGTTGTTGGTAGTGTTTTTTTTTCCTATCGTAATTGTGGAATGCTTGTTAGTGGTTACTTTGTAAGACCAGGTTCTGTGGGTTTGGATTGGGATCTAGGTGGGATCTCTTGGTTTCTGGTTTCTTCTTATTATATATTATTCTCATCTTTGCGTGATTTAGTTTATAATGTTTATGCTGGTTAATATTGGTTTCTGTGGTTTTTTTAATTTGTTTGTTTGTTTTTTTTTTTAATATATATAGATTATCACCTAGGTGGCTTCTTCGTCCGAACAAAAAGGGAAAAAGATTGCATGTGAAATTAGAATAATTGGATCTTAGTAATCAGGAAATTTTAGCTGCACAAATAGCATCTTTGCAGAAAACATATTAGCATGTGTTCTTCTGGTAAATTTTAACTGTTATTGTGAATTTGTTAATTTGCTAATTGTTCTTGTGTTGTTGTTCTGTTGTTCTTCTGTTACTTTTAATTTTTTTGTTTTTGTTGTGATTTTCTGTTCTTGATTTAAGCTGTGATCGAAGGTTCTTTGGTTTTGGTATTCTTCACTTTCCTGTAAGCTTAGCTTTTAATTTTTTGAGCATACATGGATCAAATCATTGTTTTCAGCAATGGTGATTTTTAGATTTTTTTTGGGTTGCTTTGTTTTAAATGTTCCTATTGTTGTTGTGTTTTTGCTGTGATTTAAATGTTCTTTTGATTCTTTTTTTTTTTCGAATGCCCAGTCAGTACTTGGTTGATTGGTTTTGCTCACTGAATGTATTTGATGATAAATTTTAAATGGATAACTCTATTACTGCTTTACTGTCTGTTTCTGTAGTTAAATTTTATTAAAGTTTCTTGAATTTGCACTGCCTATGTTATTGATTCACTGTTCCTTCATTGCTTTTTTTTTTCTTGTTGTTAATCATTGTGATGAGCTTTGTTAAAATTGGGTTGAAAACTACTAATCTTTCTTCATTTTTCACTGTTCTAACTTCTGTTCTTATTAAAAGATTTGCAATTGGAGATCTTTTGATTTATTATATGCTTCATGTTTTCATTGTTCTGTTCTTATGAAGAAAAAATTTGCAATTAGTGATTGTATGATTCATGTTTTGATTTTGTTATATAAACAAAATTCTGTTTTCATTGTTTGGTTGCACTGTCCCTGTTCTTGATCTCCGCCGACTTGCTACCCCTCCTCCGTGTTGGATTCATTATGTTTCAGGCTTTGTTGTGTTTTTGTTTCAGCCTCTGTTGTGTTGTGTGTTTGTTTCGGGCTGTGTTTATTGTGCAACACTATCATGTTTTGTTTTACTTTTTGACTTAGCTATATTAAGACAATATTCTCTATCTTTAACTTGTGCATTGTAATTCAATCGAGCTATTTTTAATGGAAGTATAATTATGTTAATTGTCAACAAATTTGCAGCAAGTTATTGCATATTTTGATGATTAATTACATTTAGTTGGTGATATTTTACATAGAGTTTTAAATTTGAAAGATGATTAGGATGTTTATTTATAATTTATTTATTATTTAATTAGGGAACGGTTTTTCCAGTTGAACCACGGTTAGACCGGTTAGACCAGTAAACCAATGAACCAGTGACTAAAACGTTTGATGACCGATCCGGTTTTTAGAACCTTGCATACAGCCAATAAAATTCTTTTAAAAATATTTTTTTTACAATATACTAAAATTAGATTTGACAGTATCATGCTGGAATAGTTATGCATAGTAAAGTTTTTTGTATACTGTGTAAAAAATAAAAATTCTATAAATATATTGAATCATTTATGATTTTGGTTTTCGCTCAAAGTGCTCTCTCCCTTCTCCATTTTTGCATCCTCTTCAGACATGCTGATATTCCATTGATCTTCCACTCTCTCAACTTCCAAAGTTATGATCTTTTTCTGATCACCATCCACCCCATGTAACCATGTAAGCTATTGCCCCTATCTCATCACTTCCCTCTAAATGTTACACTTTCCTCTCTCAATTCCCCTTTTTTATTTTTTTTATTTTTTATTTTCACTTCCATCCAGTTCTCTTATCTTTGTTGGATTTTGACGTACTTTCAGTTTCTATCCTTTCTTCCCTGTGAGTTAATTTTGAATTTCTCTTCGTGCGCTCGTACGTGTGATTTTTTCTTTAAATGTTTATTATTATTTTGATTTTTGGGCTGGTGGTAGTGTTTTTTTCCTATCGTAATTGTGGAATGCTTGTTAGTGGTTACTTTGTAAGACCAGGTTCAGTGGGTTTGGATTGGGATCTAGGTGGGATCTCTTGGTTTCTGGTTTCTTCTTATTATATATTATTCTCATCTTTGCGTGATTTAGTTATAATGTTTATTCTGGTTAATATTTGTTTCTGTGGTTTTTTTAATTTGTTTGTTTTTTTTAATATATATAGATTATCACCTGGGTGGCTTCCTCGTCCAAACAAAAAGAAAAAAAGATTGCATGTGAAATTAGAATAATTGGATCTTAGTAATTAGGAAATTTTAGCTGCACAAATAACATCTTTGCAGAAAACATATTAGCATGATGATTCCACTTGCATTAGTGTTCTTCTGGTAAATTTTAACTGATATTGTGAATTTGTTAATTTGCTAATTGTTCTTGTGGTGTTGTTCTGCTGTTCTTCTGTTACTTTTAGTTTTTTTGTTTTTGTTGTGATTTTCTGTTCTTGATTTAAGCTGTGATTGAAGGTTCTTTGGTTTTGGTATTCTTCACTTTCGTGTAAGCTTAGCTTTCAATTCTTTGAGCATACACGGATCAAATCATTGTTTTCAGCAATGGTGATTTTTAGATTTTTTTTTTTGGTTGCTTTGTTTTAAACAAGGTTCTGAAAACCTGACCGGACCGGCCGGTTTGACCGGTTTAACCGCGAACCGACAATACAAACGGTTCGGTCCTCCTACAGAAACCGTCTTGAAAAGAACCGGCGAACTGGCCAAAAACTGGCCGGTTGGGCCGAACCGGTGACTGGCCGGTTCTGCATAAACGACGCCGTTTTGTTATAAAAAAAAGAAACCCTTAACCCGACCCGACCCGTGGAGCACCCTGCACCCTGCACCCCAAACCCCCCCTTTCTTTCCCCGAACCCATTCACTGCTGAATCATATTCATCTGAGTGAGAGAAGAGAACAGAGAAGACTGAACCCTAGCCGCCGAACCCTAGCCTGCCACCGCGCCCTCCTTCGTCGCCGCGGTCACCGGTCAACAGCGCAACCGCCAGCCTGGTCGTCAGCCCAAGTAACCCTCCTTCTTCGCCTGGTTCCCTGCCCAAGTAACCCTCCTTCTTCGCCTGGTTCCCTGCCCGTCCCATTGTCTTCATCGTCGCGCGGTGAGTGACTCGTAGCCTGCTCATCTTTGTTCTCTGCCTCTGTGAACTTCGACTTGCCTCTCTGAACTGACTTCCTCTGCTTATCTTTATTCTTTGCCTCTGTGAACTTCTTTGTTAGTAACTTGGTTTGCAGCTCAATTTCTGTTTGTTGGTAACTTGGTTTGCATCTCAATTTCTGTTTGTGGTAACTTGGTTTGCAGCTCAAAATCTGTGTGTTGCTCAATATCTGTTTGTAGTTCAATTTCTGTTTGTAGTTCAATTTCTGTGTGTTGCTCAAATTTCTGTTTTGTAGCTCAAATTTGTTACTATTTTGTACTCTGTCAATGCTGGAAACTTACTCGATTTTTCATATTTGTTGACTGGCTGAATTTCTCAAATTTGTTCTGCATAATTATTAATGTTCATTGTGTAGATAGAATTATTAATGTTTATTGCTGTGGCTGTTTTTAATTTCATATATGTTTTATTAATTTTAGTTATGGAAGATAGTATTAATCAAGAAGCAACTGCTGATAACAATGTTTCTTCTGCTATTTGTTTTCTGAGTTGCTATTTTTCATGTTATTTTTTAATGACTATTTGATTTCTGGTATCTCTGAAGATGTTGATTGCTGGAATCCTGAAATCTTGAAGCAAGAAGTAATGTTTCCAGAACCCGATAGTTATGAGCCAACCATAGAAGGAGCTTTACTAACAAATAATATCTGTTCAATTTTTATTAATGGAACCTGCAGATTTGAGTCTATGGATATCTCTGATTTAGCAGAAATCATATCTTTTCTTTTCACATACCAGAACTCTATTGGAAACAACAATAATCATATTGTACCCTTAAAAATTGTTATTACAATCTGTTGATTGCTTACATGAAGTATCTGTCTCTGGTTGCACATTTACTTTGTGCTTGGGTCTTGTTCAAAATACCTCGTGTTCAAGAAATGAGTTCAAACAATTGGTAGCTCAGATGCTAATGGTCATATCTGACTTGGTGCGAGAAAACAATGTTTATTTAATTTAGTGTCATCACTGCCTTGCTAATGCTAATGCTAATGCTTGGTTACTGAATGCTCTGTTTTGAACTTTTGATATGTTGTATAATGTACTAATTTTGTTGTTTTTAGTGTTTAATTTAGTGTCATCACTTTCTTACTAATGGTCTGTTTAATTTAGTGTCATCACTGCCTTGCTATTGCTAATGCTTGGTTACTGAATGCTCTGTTTTGAACCTTTGATATGTTGTATAATGTACTAATTTTGCTGTTTTTAGTGTTTAATTTAGTGTCATCACTCATCACTGCCTTGGTAATGCTCTATTTAATTTAGTGTCATCACTTCTTTGCTAATGCTAATGCTTGGTTACTGAATGCTCTGTTTTGAACTTTTGATATGTAGTATAATGTACTGATTTTGCTGTTTTTAGTTTTTAGTTTAGTGTCATCACTGCCTTGCTGAATGATGTTGCTAATGTACTGGTGTTGCTGTTTTAGTGTTTTGATAATGTAGTGGTGTTGCTGTTTTAGTGTTTTATAATGTGTTGCTATTTCATTGTTGCTATTTGATAATATACTGGTGTTGTTGTTTTAGGGTTGCTGATGTACTTTTTGATCTTTTAAGATTTATATTAGACTATAATTATATTTTATGGTGTTTAATTATAATTTATTTATTATTTTATTCTAAAACGGTTTTTCCGGTTGAACCATCGGTTAGATCGGTTGGACCAATGAACCAGTGAACCAGTGACTAAAGCGGTTCGATAATCGGTCCGGTTCTCTGAACCTTGGTTTTAAATGTTCCCATTGTTGTTGTGTTTTTGCTGTGATTTAAATGTTCTTTTGATTCTTTTTTTTCTCCGAATGCCTAGTCAGTACTTGGTTGATTGGTTTTGCTCACTGAATGTATTTGATGATAAATTTTAAATCGATAACTCTATTACTGCTTTACTGTCTGTTTCTGTAGTTAAATTTTATTGAAGTTTCTTGAATTTGCACTGCCTATGTTATTGATTCACTGTTCCTTCATTGCTTTTTTTTGTTGTTGTTAATTATTGTGATGAGCTTTGTTAAAATTGGGTTGAAAACTACTAATCTTTCTTCATTTTTCACTGTTCTAACTTCTGTTCTTATTAAAAGATTTGCAATTGGTGATTTTTTGATTTTTTTTTTTTGGGTTGCTTTGTTTTAAATGTTCCTATTGTTGTGTTTTTGCTGTGATTTAAATGTTCTTTTGATTCTTTTTTTTCCCCGAATGCCCAGTCAGTACTTGGTTGATTGGTTTTGCTCACTGAATGTATTTGATGATAAATTTTAAATCGATAACTCTATTACTGCTTTACTGTCTGTTTCTGTAGTTAAATTTTATTGAAGTTTCTTGAATTTGCACTGCCTATGTTATTGATTCACTGTTCCTTCATTGCTTTTTTAAAATTGTGATGAGCTTTGTTAAAATTGGGTTGAAAACTACTAATCTTTCATCATTTTTCACTGTTCTAACTTCTGTTCTTATTAAAAAATTTGCAATTGGTGATCTTTTGATTTATTATATGCTTCATGTTTTCATTGTTCTGTTCTTATGAAGAAAAAATTTGCAATTTGGGATTGTATGATTCCTGTTTTGATTTTCTTATATAAACAAAATTCTGTTTTCATTATGATTCTGTTTATTCAGTAACTGATTGATGATGTTGATTCTTGGTAGTGTAATATATATAGTTTTAATGGTTGATTGATGTTTTTTTTTCCTGATTATTGGTGTTTATGGTTGTTTTTGTTGCTATGCTATATTGTGCTGTAAACAGAATATGAATATCATTAGCCATTGTATGTTGAAGTTGGTGGTTAATGTGTTTAGGCTATGTTCTGTTTGGGTCCATGGCTGGATAAGGGTCAACAAAATAGATCTGATCAAAATATAGTGCCGGATCAGGGCCAAAGCAAAGCCCATTAACACCATTTGCAATTTCATTGAAATTCTTGTCTTACCTTTTTCTTTTCCACCCAGCTTTGCTTCTTCTTTAATTGAATTTAATTTTGTTTGTTTATTTGTTTTTAGATTTCTGGTTGCAGAGTGCTACATTGAAATGGGTTGGAAAGCTGCAGAGAAACTTATTAGACACTGGAAAATTGTCAGAGGTGACAATGTAATAACAATCCCTGAATCCAACTAAATATTGTTTTGCCTTTTTTACATATTTATGTTATAAATTTCATTTTACATATTCATTTTCTATATGTAACAGGTTATGATTATAAGGGGTAAAGATAAGGGTGAGTCTGGGGTCATTAAACGTGTTATTCGTTCCCAGAATCGTGTTATTGTCGAAGGTAAAAATTTGGTGAGAAAAATAAAACACTCTTCATCCCTAACTATGGTGTGATATTTTTATACACCCCCCTCTCCCGGCGTTTTTCTTGTATTAGAGGTATCTATATTATTTGTCATATTTAGCATGTGATTATGGAAAAAAATTGATACAATAACAATATACAAACCTTTGTCATAAAGATATGGTATGATCTAGAAACCATGCACACCAATTAAGTGATGTGTTGGTCGCAAGGACACCAACATAGCATGACGTATGTGTATCTGTATCTATATTTGACCAAACATGTATTTCTCAATTGGTTCACACTTCAGACATGACTTGGAAATAGTATAAATAGGTTGGGAAATATCAATAAAAATGATATTTTGTAAATTTTCGAATGAACTTAGTTGTAGTAAGTAGTAACACAAGTGACATATGTTAATAATGTCTCTTAAATTTTCTGGCAGAGCCTAGAAAGTTGTATATATTGGTAGATTGATATTTATAAAATCATGAAAATTATATAAATCATATGTGTACGTATCTGTTTATAACAATGTTGTTCTCGTGCTATTTTAAACATTTGGCTTGTCTTGGTTTGTCATGTAAGTATTAGTGCTTTATTGGGTATTTTGTTATAATTTGAATGATTTGGTGTTCATGTGAGTTTATATCTATATTTGCATCAGTAACTACTCTTGTATTTTGTTGAGATTAAGTGAGAATTTTATTAAATGGGTGCACTATGCTTTCTAATTTTTTTTTACTTGAATGATTTGTTTGACGTCCTTTATACAGGTAAAGAAACATATCAAGGCAGGGCCAGGTCATGAAGGGGGGATCTTTACAGTTGAAGCCCCTCTTCATGCCTCCAATGTGCAAGTCATTGACCCAGTTACAGGGTATATGCACTTGTGTTTGAAAATTGAACCAGTGATTGTTGCATCTCCAGGTTTGGAATAATGTTTCACAGTAATTGATTTTCACTTTCACTTGTGCAGGAAGCCTTGCAAGGTTGGGATTAAATATCTTGAAGATGGTACTAAAGTCAGAGTATCCAGAGGAATAGGAACATCTGGGTCCATAATCCCTCGACCTGAGATCCTCAAGATAAGAACTACACCAAGACCCACACAACGTACATATCTAAAACCTTGCCCTTTTTTCCTTGTTTAAGTAGTAGCTGTAGCTTTTCTTTAAAGTTTCCATATATGGTAAGCATATGTTGTTTCTTCTGCCTTTCTAATTATACTCAGGAGTCACTTTTGGAGCTGATCCATCCTCCTTTAATATACACATTTAAAAGATGGCAGTTGACACAAAAATATGCAGATATATAGAATGGAAATTCATATTTGAAAAGAGAGTGGGGGAGTGGTCAATTTAGTTGTCCGACTGATTACGTTGAAGAAATTTTTTTCCTTTATATTTTTGTGATAAAAGAAGAAATATTTTTTATACAAAGGGATTAAGGGAATGATATTACATAGAGGATGGTACATAAGATGTCCTCAACATAGTTACTTAATTTCACTGGTTAGGTGACATACCACGTACTAATTAACAATTAACAATTAACAATTAACAATTAACAATTCATCTACGTATAGGAATGCCATGGATATACTTTCTACATAACATATTTTACATGTGGTGACCTGTTCCTGTATTTGAAAGTATTAGTTTCCTTATAACTATGGTCTTCAATACAGAAAACGAAGCAGGATATTATCCCTTAAATAGACCGTGTTCTTTACACTAGGTAGGTGCAAATCTATCTCACAAGACTTGCTGCCCAAAAGCCTTCTATTAAGAATGCAAGAATTTCACCTCCCAAATACACCAAATAATGGCAGACAGCACATTGCCATAAACATTTGGCTTCCATTCTTCTCCCAAAACCTACAAACTTAATTGATAAAATCTGACCCAAATTTTCAGGATAAACCCAACATTATTGTTGTTGTATCAAATATGTCAGACAATGAGTTCCATAGAAAATTAGCAATAGAACATTGCACAAATATATGTATATTCAATTCCAATTAGCACTAACATATAATATATTGATTAGGGAATAGCCTTCTAATTCTTCAATAGCATACTGTTGGAGTTAATTGAACTAAGAACTCTTGTTTAAATAGAATATTTCATCATTGAGAGAACTTCGGATTCTCATTAATAAGAGTCTTGTTCAAAGAGTGGTCAGGAATTGGAATTATTTCATGTTGAAGAATTTTAGTTGTCCTAACTGTAATTGTGAAGTGCTTAGAAGAAGAATCTTGCTTCCAGAATTTGAGTTAGTTAAAGTAATATACTTGCAGCGAAGCATTCATATCTAAATGCGGAAGCCGAACTAGGAAGCTAGATCATAACACTGTAATTCATTTATCCCAATAATTTTGATTGATCAATTAAAGTTTATTGTGATATTCATTCAGTTAAAAGTTAGGTTAGAGGCAAGGTAATTGATGGGAGTTCTAAACCTGCATTTGGCAACTTCACAGGACAGAAATACAGAAAACCATGAGGGACACAAAATTGTTAAGAGAAGACATAGGTACAAAAGCAAGCAAAATGCCTCTATCCTAGGGCAGGTTTCCTCTGTACTTTCTGCCCAAAATATGGGGACTGTGGGGAAAATATTCTCTATCTTTACTGTCTCGTTGTCTTTATATATGTATCTTGGCAGTTGACATAGCTACCAAAAACAGGGCTAAATGCTCCTGTTACAAGGCCAATCTATTCAGTTACTCGTTAGCTATTCTTCAACCTAGTTTTGTTTGTATCTCTTACTTCCAATGCGGTGCTAAACTTAAAAAATAGTGTTTGGAAACAGGGGGCTGGAACTGAAACTGGGAAATTAAGACTTAGTATTGTGTGTTTGATAGCCAGAGATTGAAACTAAAATTTCAGTCTTGGGACACAATTTCTGTCCCTCCAGAAGGTGGGGGGACACATGGGATTGAAATTTCTAGAGACAGAGATTGAAACTTCAATAACATTTATTTCCCAAAATACCCTCACCTACTTTTCAAATTCCACTATCTCTCTCACTCCAATTTCTCTCGCTCTCTCCATTATTCTACATTCTCTCTCTTCCATTATGCTAAGTGTCAACTATAAGTTCCACTGCCGCCGACGAAGTATTCTTCTCTTTAGTTTTTCCTCTCTTTTTTCCCTTGGCCTTTCATTTATTTATTTGTTTTATGAGAATAGACAGTAGCACACCCAGATAGAGAATAAGAAGCAACACAAAGAAAACCCAAGAAATTCTGGTCACTTTGATAAGCTGAAATTGATTTAAAATTTGTGAGCACCAAAAGCTTTGGGCTATGAATATCATGAGGAATGCGAGCAAATGACCATTTCAATGCATTGCTAATCCCATACTTTGATTGTTTTTGTGATAGAAGAAGAAATTTGATAAGGAAAAGGGGAAAGGAGGAAAGGGTATTTAAGTAATTTTATTTGTTTCAGTTTCTATATTTATATTAAATCAATTAGGATACTGAAACATAACTCAGTCTTGTACACTTTACACCAAATACAATATAGAGACTTAACTTGGTCTTTGTCTCCCACTCTTTCAAATGTAGCCAAAGGGATATATGGATTCATTGGAATAAAAATAATATCATGTCTATACCTTAGACCAATTCCTATTGATTAGGTTTATTTGTATTTGGAAGTAGGAAAAAGGCAAAGTCTTTGTGGCAATGTGTAGTTTACGCCACTATGTGGAGTATTTGGTTGGAGCGCGTTCTGCTTATTTTTAATGACAAATTTTTGGACAATTAGATGTTTGGCATGAATATGGTGTAAAGCCCATGATCTTTACCATGATTTCTCTCGGACCAGATCCAAAAGCTTTTCTTCATTGATATCTCTTGTATTTTTATTTCTGCTATTGTTTCTAGCTATAGTAGAGAGGAATTCTTATCCTATGTTTACGTTTCAATGTTCTGCAGCTGGTCCCAAAGATACTCCAATGGAGCATGTGTTAGAGAAGACTTATGATGCTAAAACAGGGATGGGCATGCCTGATCTTTGAAGGGCTTGGATACCTTGTTCCAAGTTTTTAATTAGGTAGCTGTTTTGGCAATGAATTTGGTTATGGCATTAGTTTTTCACACGTTTCCATTTACCATGCTTTAATATGGATTTGATTAAATTCTCCTAGTATATGTATTTCAATGTGATCGAATCCAGGGTCATCCCATCACTTGTAACTTTTTGTTTACTACTAGTAACTAGTAATGCTAGTAGCAATCATAATATATTAATAAAAAAAATATTTTACAATTTTTATTTGATTGATAATCATTAAAAAAAATGGACGTGATAGGTTTTGGCTAGATTTACTATCAATCCTTACATGAGTATACGTCCATTGAATAAAATTAAATAAGTTTTTATAAAATATTGATAATCTTTGCATTATAAATAAATGTTTTTGTAATCGAGACTATTTTCAAGGTTTTGAAAACTGGTTCGAATTAGTTGGTTGAACTCATAAACCGATGATGACATGTAATTTAATCTAACAAAAAAATTGACCAATCAAAGAACCGTATAAAAATTGGAACATCAGTTGGAAACTGGTGAGTCAAATCGAAAATTGACCGGTTTTTAAATGAATACAGAAAGAGAAGTAGATGAAAAGGAGAAAAGTGAAAAAAAGAATGAGCAGATCTAGATGTAGTTGTGTGTTTTAATTTAGGGTCAATGTCACGGTGAGGAAGCAATTTTCGTTCCTCACCTGTAAAATATACGTGGACAAACTATAAACAAACGTGTGTGGTGTGTCTCAACGGAGGAAGAAAAGATCTGTAAATTGTTAAAATTTGTGTTGCGTGTTGATCGAAAGGGATTAATCAAGTGAAATTGATTAATAGTTAATGTTGTTAATTAAGGTTTGTGGGCTTTTTGTTACTGTATCTCAAATGATTTTGTTATCTGGTTGGTTTCCAGTCGATTGTTGTTGGTTTTGTCGATAAAAATGTGACAATTTATTTGTTTCACATGAAAGTTTGGGTTGGGGAAAAAATAACTTATTTTCGATGGAGTTGTGTGGTTTTTTGTTGGAACGGATTGTACAATAATGTTGCTTGTTATGGAAACAAATAGTTGAGTGACTTATAATTTGTTAAAACTTAATTTAATTTGGATTTTAGATAAAATTACAATTAATAACGGAATTTGAAAGAAATTTTTGGAGGGACTAAAAATCTAATAAAGAAATTATATAATAGTATTTATATTAAAATAAAAATTATAAATATAATTATTATGTAGGATTACATATAGTAAAGGTTAACTAAAAAAGTGAATATGATTTTTGTAAAAAAAAAAAAATTGTTTAGATTAATAAATCAATTTGATTTTAAATAAAAAGTCAATTTTAAAAAAATAATTACTTTTTACATAAAAAAAAGTAGTTTTTGCCCATAAAACTTTTTTTATTTAAATAAACGTTTTTTTAATCTAAAAACTAATTTTTCTTTTCAAAGAAATTGATTTTTTATTTAAATTATACAAAAACGATTATGACTTATAAATTGTTTTGTAATATTTTAAAAGATTAATTTTATTTTCGATAATATTTATTTTAAAAAAATTTCAAGATTAATTATTTTTGGTATTATTTTTATTACAATTAAATAATATAATACAACAAAATAAAATTTTAAATTTTTAATAAAATAAAAATATCAAAATTTATTAGTATAAACAGTGTTGATACTACAATAACATTTAACTTGTAATGTTGATTTAAAATAAAATATTAACTTTTTATTAATAATTGATATTACTATTAGTTATACTATAATTTTCATTATTTAAAAAATAAAATAATGCATGAAAATACACGAGAAACTAAATATAATTCAGTGTAATATTGATTTAAATATATACATGCAAGAAAAAAAATTTTAAAGAATGGTGAAGATGGGTGTTGAACCCAAGTATATAAGTTAGAAGCATATTATTTTAACTAATTGAGTTAACTTGTTTTTCTTTGAGATAGAACTACTTATAAAAGTTTTAGGAGGCTGTGGCTCCATTGTCCCAAGAAAGTTCCGCCACTAGTTGTAATGATATCAATATTACGTTATGAATTTTATTTATTAGTACGTTAAATAGTATATGATAGTATACGATGATATAATTAGCAGGAGAAAGAAAATTATTGGTATCATGAAGTAGTTTAAGATTACGACAATAGGTAATAATTGAAAGTTTTCACACAGAGAATAATGTATAGTTTAAAAAGTGTAAGAGAATGTATTAATGGTATAATTGGACAATTAAAAAGTCTCTATGTAATTTTTTTAAACACAAAACAATGTATTGTATGAAATATTTTTGAAATTAAAAATTAAATAGAATAAATTTAAATTAATAATTTAATAGAATTCAATTTGATAAAAATAAACGTATTGGTATTATCTTTGTGGTATAATTAATTATGTTCATTCGTAAATAATTATTTTTTTGTTTTAGAAATAATTATTTTTTGCAATATGCATAAGAAAAAAAATCAAATTAATTACCATACTTTAAATGTACTGGTATTATTATTATTATTATTATTATTATTATTATTATTATTATTATTATTATTATTGATGGAAGGAGAGACTTTCATTTTACAGGGGTTATAATGTCTAGCCAAGCCAAATTTTGAACATGGTTAGGAGCCTCTTCCAGCCACATAATATTAAGATTGGTAAGGGTTATTTTTACTAAGAATAATTCTCCACGTACAAGCGTTTTCTCATATAAGTCTTTACAAGTTATTTATATTCACGCGCTTCCAGCCGTTATTGCACGTTCTTCTTCTTCTTCTTCACTGCATGTTCTTTTGTTATCGTTGCCATCAACACCACCACTTCCTCCTCTTCATTCTTCTTTTTTTCATTGAAATTTCTTCTAGTTAATTTTTTAGTTAGTAGTTTATGATTTTGTAGGTGAATAATGTTTCATCGTTGATGGTTTAATTTGAATATAATGTAAAAGTTTTGCATTGAAAAAAATATTTTTCTGTATTTACAGTAAATTTGGGTGTAACACGAAGATATTTGGGTGTATTTTAAGAATTTTTGGGTGTATATTTATTTTGATAAGTTCTGCATAATTCAAAACTCTTCTTCTTCCTCTTCCTCATATTTTACTGCTGCTTCTTTTTTTTCATCATCATCACTATCTTCTTCTTTTTTTTTTCTTATTCTTCTTTTCCATTTTGTTTTACTTTCTCAAGTTTCCTCTTGTTTTATTCTCTTAATAAGAATAAAAACAAAAAAATCAAACAAAGAAGAAGAAAAAATATATAATGCTGTAAAATTACTTAAAAGATGATGAACTTACATTTTTTTAACTAAAAGAAAGAAAGAAATAAAGAAAAAAAGAAGAAAAAATGCAGCATTAGAGAAAATATTTTTCTATATTTGCAGTAAATTTGGGTGTAACACGAAGATATTTGGGTATATTTTTAAGAATTTTGGGTGTATTTTATGCTGATAAGTTCTGTATAATTCAAAACTCTTTCTCTTCCTCCTTCTCGTCTTCTCCTGCTTCTTCTTCCGCATCTTCTTCTTTCGTTTTCTTATAATTTTTTTTGGGAGAAAAAATCAAACAAAAAAAAATACATAATGTTACAAAATCAATAGAAAGAGAAAGAGGGGGAAAAATGCAGCAACAACAGTAATAAAAAAACAACTATGAAGATGAAACACGCGAAGAAAAAGGAGGAGAAACGCAAAGAAGAAGAAGAAGAAGAAGAAGAGGAGGAGGAGCAATATCTAACCATCACCCGTCCAGATCTCTCCTTTGCAGTCAACAAATTAAGTCAGTTTATGCATGCACCCCTTCTTCCTCATTGGAAAGCAGCAAAGAGGATATTAAGATACTTACAAGTGACAAAGAAATTTGGATTGACATTTCAGTATTTCACAGATGCAATGATACAAGGCTCTATGCTTTCTCAGATTCGGATTGGGCTGCTGATATTGAGGATCGAAGGTCAGTATCTGAATTTTGTGTGTATTTTGGCACTAATTTAGTGTCTTGGTCTTGTAGGAAGCAATCTACTATTAGTAGGAGCTCTACTGAGACAGAATTCAGAAGTTTGGCATCCTGTGAAGTTGAGTTAGTCTGACTTAAAAACCTTATTCAAGAGTTAGATGTTTCTCTTTCAACTCCTCCCACTATTTACTGTGATAACCTTAACACAATTTTACTTATGCACAACTCAATCTTACATGATAAGACCAAGTATTTTCAACTTGAAGTCCAGTTGATTCGAGACAAATTGAAGGACAACTCCCTGCATATTGTGCATATCCCAGAGATTGAATAAATTGCAAATATCCTCACCAAGCCATTATCAACTGTTGCCTTTGAGAGATTATGGGTCAAACTGCGAGTAGCTCTTCGACCATACTCCAGTTTGACGGAGTGTGAAGGATAACAAAGATAAAGATAGTAAATTTTTATTAAAAACAGAATGTTAGCTTGGTTAATTAGTGGTTTGTTATTAATTCTCTCTCTTGTACTAGTGTATACATCAGTAGATGACCTTTTAAAAAGTGGATAGCATTGTATTTGTTTTATATATTTTTAAGTATTCATAAATCAGAAGGGTTCCTTTTCTACTTTGTTTTGCTTTTCTTTCTTTTTTTTTTAATTTTGATTTTTTACTAAACTACTTAGTGTTTCAAAGCTTCTTTAAGTTGAAGCTCCACTTGTCCAAGTTTTGTTACGGTTGATTCTTGTGTGTGAATTTTCTGTATGGAATGGTAAATATGTGTGTTGTAATGGATGGTTTATATTTTGGCTGGTAGTGTAGTTTATGAATGCTCTCGAATTTTTAGACTGATTGTGGTATG